>NW_022145597.1:29133610-29378448 GCF_000002235.5 Strongylocentrotus purpuratus
TGTAAATTCAAAACTTTGAGCCTTCTTTGCTTTAAATAATATCTTCTTTCATCTTCAGAATACTTGACAGGTTAATGGTGGAAACTGCTCGTAAACAGCTCATCGAACATTTTAGGACATCGTAGGACATCGTAGTACATCGTAGAATATCGTAGAAAGAGAGTCCAATGGTAAATCTCATCCAAGGCGTTCAGACGACATCTTTAAGCTCACCATCATGTTTTCACAACACAAGAAGAAGCAAACCCTTGAGATACATCCCGATGATCCTGTCTTCCGGGCAGCATACCTTGGAAAGATAGAAATCACAAGCGCCATAGAGCCGCCTGCCGTAGTCAAAGCCGTTCAAGCATTATGGGAACGAGCTCACAAGATCGGCCCGGAGAAGCTCCCTCGAGTGTCAGTCACGCTTGGGCCACATGGTATCTTCATGGAGGACACGCGTCCGAAGACCAACCATCAGTTCCAGTTTAGTCTCAGCCAGATATCGTACTGTATGGCGAACAAAGGTTATGGGTGTGTTTTCGCTTGGGTTGTGGCGGAACCCGGGGGAAACGCAAGCAGTGAAGGCGTCTCACAAGGTAATGGAAGCGGCGAATTTGATTCGAAGAGGGAATCGGCGCCGAAGAAACCGCGTTGTCACGTGATTGTTTGCGATAGGGAAGACGTTGCCCGCGCCATGGCGTTGCTCATGACCGCATACTTTAACTCCGCTTACCGCGATCACAAATCCAAAGAAAGGCGGGAGACGAGAAAGCAAGTCGCCAGGGAGATGATGGACGAACTGGAAAGCCGACTTCCATCGATATCGTCCGATGATGATGCTTCTCCTTTTCCGACTAGATCCGATTCCCGTCAGTCTTCCACGAGGTCCAACAAGTCCGATAGCAGTGAGAAGGTCAGCCCTATTCACGCGATGGTGGCGAAGGCCTTCGGCTTATCACCAAAGGCGCTTTCTGAGACGGATTCAATAGCGATGCGGAATACCGAGGAAAAGCTGAGGACACTTCGGATTGACCCGGACAGAATAAGAGGGAGTGGGGAGCTCGAGTCCATGTTTAATAGGGTTTCCAAAAGTGATGCATACTATTAAACAAACAAAACAAACAAACAGAATTCCAAACGATTTGTGCAGATTCAAACAGCAATCTTTCCGTGTTCAATATTATGTTCAAGTACGTAACACTAACATACATGTAATTAAAAAAGTTAGTGTTTCATTCTTGTCTTTTGTTGTAAGATGTTATCGTTGTTATTTGTTTGTTTGAATAACTTACTATACATACCATAGTACGTAGTATAAAGTTTTCAATAAACGTGTTGAAGAGATGTGAATCATTTATTTTGTATGGTGTTTATTGATGACATTTTAACATAATGGGAAGGGGGCGGAACAAAAAGTTTCACCAAAAATGAAATGCAATATCTGTAAATTTCAGTCATTGAAAGAAGATCTAATTGCCTGAAATCCTTCATAAGTGGTTTATTATAAGTGTGTGAACAATGTCTTCCTTACTTTTTCAAAGTGGTATTCAAAACTTTTTTTTAATTTTTTTTTTAAACCACACATTCTCGTAAATGATTCGATTAAATTCATGCGAATGCTCGTTTTTTTTTTTATTGCACAAATGTTTTTATATCTGTATACCATGTTGTGTGATTTCTGCCCAGACAGCATTATTTTAATTCCTATGTTTTAGTACCCCATACGCGCTAAATATAATTTCATCATACTCTCCTAACATACAAAATATAGAATGTATTATTTCTCTAGGCCTGTATTTAATTCCATACTTTGTCTAAGTAAAACTCGTATCAAAAGTTTTTGCTTAGCTAAGAAATTGACCCATCTCGTATTCAAGCACTATTTAAGACATTTACTTAGTCAGACTACATCTAAGTAAATACTTAGCCAAAGTACGTAATTGAACGGAACGCATGCCATTTTTTAAACTTGAACATCGAATGAAATACTGAGGCCGTATTCAATTCAGTACGAAGCCTACGTTAGTATCTTACTTGGCTTAAGTCTGCTCGGGATCTGTCTTAAACTTAGGGTAAAATGCGTAGCCAAAGGCTTCGATTGAATGCCAAAGTTGGCTAAGTATTTTATCTTAGTCGAAAACTAAGTAAAACGCTCATATTACTGACATAAGTACTGTGAATTGAATACCAGCCCTGGTTTTCAGATATAAAATTAAGCAAGGATCATACGGAAAATGAAAAGAACACATTGGAAGTGAAGCAAGTTATTATCAGTGACTATACTTCTAATTACACTCATAAGTTTCAAGAAAAAGCTCGTAATGCTTCGCCCGTATAAGAGATGGGGATGACATACTGTGTGAATCAAACAAAAGTTTACACCTAGAAAATTGCTAATTATTTTAAAGATATCTATGAACAGTGAATTGTTAAACATCTTATGGAAGAGTGTGTTATCCCAAATCATTTGGTATCATTTTTGTGTGGTATGTGTTCACGTTTGGATGAACAGGAGGCATTGTTTGCGAGAGTGCAGAAATCGACTTGCGCCAAAGTATATATATATCAATGTGATATATTGCGTTCCATTGTGTGACTGTATTGTGTTGCATTTCCAGGTATTACAATTGTGAAGATAAAGAAAACCTGCCCGAGTGAGGGATTTTTTTTTAACTTAAAAAAGAGAAAAAAATTAGCTGAAATACTATAAACGTAAGCTTTGATTAATTGAAAAAGGGTAGTGAATTTCATTCTGATCTTTTTAAAAATGAAAATAATGCTTAAGAATGTGAAATTTAATTTCCCACTTTTTACTAAATAATGAACAATGATTTGTTCATTTTGAAAAAATAAGCTGTTTAAAGTGAGAGAATGAATGGAATGTATCAAATGAGATGCAAATTACATATGCTTTTTGCAGAAGCAGAGTCACACACACACGCGCGCACAAAATGTTGTTTGATATTATGTGTGGCATTTAAGTTAGGGATGTTATTTGGACCTGCAAAGACCGAATTAATACCCAAATTCCAATTGTTTTATTCAAACATCACATAAGTAGCTTTCGCGCAAGTCGGTTTTTGCACTCTCGCAAACGATGCCTCCTGTTCATCCAATCGTGAACACATACCACACAAAAATGATACCGAACGATTTGGGATAAAACGTTCTTTTATAAGATGTATAATAATTTACTGTTCATAGATGATTCTTAAAATAATTAGCAATTTTCTAGGTCTAAGCTTTTTTTTTGGACTCACTCTGTATTGGCTTTAAATGTAATCTTCGATCTTTATGACACCTAAGGGAAAAAATATTTAAAAGGCTTTTTTTTCTCTATGTGCATTGACGAAATGCAACGAAATATGTTGGATAAATGAAACTCTTAACAATAAATGAATAAATGCGAAGTATGGATGTCATCCGGTCAACTCTTACTATAGAGAAGTGCAAACTATTGTATATTCTAAGAATTCCCTAATCTAAGTCCATGGCGTAATAATGTGTAAATATTTGAAAGCATGCTGATCTATTAATAGTAACTAATGCATTAAATTCATATAATTTAAGTGCGCCTTGGATATATTTTGTGGTTGTTTCACGATTTTTTCTTATAAAATCAGTATTTCGCCTTTTTATTTTACTCTAAAAAATAATTGCGCAAATACAGTCAACATTTATTTAGATCGATCTATTCCTTTACCACAGAAATAGATTTAAAAAACTGTTGCACTGAAAAAATGACAAATATAGGAGGGGAATGACTTGAATTTTTAGTAGTTACCTTTGTTCGTATACCGGTATATTGTGTATAATTATAGTTTTATAAAATCAAAGAAATTCATCATTAATCACTTTCGGAGACAACATGATTTTCAGTCCCAGTAAAATCAATTTGGCCACGTGTGCTTGTTTACTCTGTTATCCACGCAGATGAGGTTGACATGAAAAGAAGGAAAAAATTACAGGAAAATATCGATTTCAGCTTTTCTTGTCGATTACAACATTCAATTCAATTCAATAAAGGTTCAATTATTCGAACGTGTTTCGCAGTACAAAGACTGAATTACACACGTTAGGCCTGTACAAAGATTAAAATACATTGTAATTACAAATTGCAATAGTGAATGATTCATTGAATACCAAATTAAATTAAATACTTTACATTGATAAAATCGAAGGTAATTAATGTCATATAACATGTTGAAAGATGTAAAAAAAAAATATATATACAAACAGTATTATCAATGCATATTCAATTAACATATTAATTTCCTGCTATCAACGAAAAATATTGCACGATAACAAAGTATTAAGAGGTCGAGGAGAAAGAAGAAGAAATAGTAAGAGAGAGAGAGAGAGAGAGAGAGATAGAGAGAGCGAGAGAGAGAGAGAGAGGGATAGAGATAGAGAGAGATAGAGAGAGAGAGAGATATAGAGAGAGAGAGAGATAGAGAGAGAGAGAGAGAGAGAGAGAGCGAGAAAGAGAGAGAGAGAGAATAAGGGAGAAATAAAAATATAGGTATTGAATATGGAGAAAGAGTACAGTATGGTAAACGTATAAACATAGAAAAACATAGAAAAAAGCAGTAACTTGGCAGCAACATAGTCCTAATACAAATTTGGAACAGGTCAGATAGATCGAGTATTACAAAAATGATAGACGACTGTTACAAGCTTTGATTCGTATGATGATCATTGAGTATACGTGTGAGATTGGGAAGGGCACTATTTTGGAATCTCTTAGTTCTGCATGCACGTAAATTCTTGATATTTTTTGACATTTCGTAAATTGATTGGTTATTTTTTTAGGAGGTAACCACGATTGACATAACATATTTTTGTCAAATGAAAAAGCAAAATCTTTAGTCAGTTTTTCTCTACGAGTCAAAAGAGATGGCAGTTCTAGTCTTTCTAATGTATTGTGATAAGAGCTGTAGTTTGATCCAAAACTTATTCTACATGCTCTTTTGGTACACTTTCTATATCATTAATCTGTCTGTAAGTCAAACTTGGCAGAAAAAGAGGTACACAGTACTCCAAAATTGGTCCTACATATCCAATATATACGGTTAACATTGGTCACAAACAGTTAGGATGTAAGTTTTTAATCTATACATACTAATGAATAATTTTCTATTACTGTTCTTCAGTTAAATCGCCACCCAAAGGCCAAGAATCTTAACCATATTATGCTCACAGTATGTATATTTGACTGAGACCCCTGGGATGACTATTTCCTTGGTCGTTAAGTCAGATTTTACATAGTTTGAATGTTCGTATCAAATGCTGATTGTAAATTCTACAAAAATCTGGTCGTATAGACTATAGTGTATAGGTGGGCTAAATTTTGTTTTACCGCTTTTCGATTGTTTGTTTGTTGGTTATAGTTATTTAACCAACAAAAATGTATCATTACTCTATAATTCCTTTCTGTTTCTGCGCACATTGTTTGAGTTTAAGTACAGTGTTCGGTGTTGGTGTTAGTGTTTTCACAACACCAACACCAGCTTTCGACACCGATCTTCAAACCAGGGGCGGATTTAGCCGGCGGAAACGGAAAGCCAGGGCCAAAGAGGCAGGCACGTAGCCACGGGGGGGGGGGGGGGGGGGGGGGGCACGTGCCCCTCAAAAAATTCCAGGATCGGTTGAACTAGTTAGACCCCTTTTTTTTTACCTCGATCGATTACATGTATGTGCCCCCCCCCCCAAACATCAAACTCTGGCTACGTGCCTGCAAATAGGGGGCCCAATTCTTGAGAAAATATTTAGCGGGGGGGGGGGAGTGAGCACTCATCTTCTTTTTTTGCTCAACGAGGAGAGGAAAGTGCCCACTATTTTTTGTTTTGTTTTACTCAACACCCAACCCCCTGAGCACACACAAACACAAAAAAATAACGTGTTTTCACCAGCTTGTTTACCCAGGGAAAGGGGCTCCCGCCCCCCCCCCCAACTGGCGTACCTATGGGGGCAGGGGGGGCAGAGTGCCCCCCTGACGGGCTCCAGGGGAAAAAAGAAAAAGGGGAAAGAAAAGAAAAGAAAGGAAAGGAAAGAAAAAGAAAAAAGGAAAAGGGAAGAAAAAAGGAAAGGAAAACAAATGGGGAAATTTTTTAAAAAAAGACAATGGCCGTACGCACCAGGGGGGGGGGCAGTTGACCCCAGATATTTTGAAAAAGGTACAGTTTTTTTCCTGAAAATGTAGTGTAGGCCTATACCAAATCCTTCAATTCTACTTTTGAAAATGCATAACTACCCTCATGACCAGTTCGGTCGCTCGAGCTCCCTTCACTCCTTTTGCTTTTGAGATTCTTCGAAAACTTTTAACGCATCTTTCCCCCTCCCCCACCAGAAAAATATTCCGCATACGGCCCTGAAAAATTAAGACAAATGAAAATAGGAAAATATAAGTGATATAACAAATTCGAAACTCTTCGCTGGCGCGAACTGCTTGCTAGCCTATTTTGTATTAAATGTTTTCACTTGCTCGTCCCCCTGAAAAAAGAAAAGGATTAGTATTGCCTAGAATACAATTGTGCCTGCCCCGACGGGCCCCGACCTGCAACCATGGCAACAATAACACACAATGTATGTACCAAATGTTACTAAAAGAGACTAATTCATTTTTCTCGCTCGCTACACTCGCTCGCGAATAAAATGAATAGACATTGCTTTGGAAACAATTGTTCCCACCCTTGACCTGCAACAATATCATTAAAAATGGAAGAGTTTTTTCGCCCTCTCGCCAAAAAGGAATTGAATCGCGTTAAACGCGATTGCGTCCATCCTGACCTGCACCAATAAAAACAAGTTTATTTATTAATTTCTATTAAAAGAGATTTTTTTTTTTTTTTTTGCTTGCTCGTTATGCTCGCTCGTCAAAATGGAATTGACACCGCCAACGTGCCCGCCCCAACCTGCAACAACCAGTTAATAATTATGTACCAAACGTTATTCAAAGAAGTTTTGGTGTGCTCGTGCTCGCCAAAACGGAATTAACATCACCTTAGACATGATTGTGTAAGCCCTGCCCTGCAACAAAAAAATCTGAAATTTATGAACCAATTATCATTACAAAAATTTTGCTCGCTCGCTACGCTCGCTCGCCAAAATAGAAATAACACCGCTTTTAATAATCACGTCCCTGACATGGAACAATGAACCCAAGTTTATATACCATATTTTCCGTATAAAAGAGAAGTGATTTTTTTGTGCTCGCTCGCTACGCTCGCTCGCCAAAATAGAAATAACACCGCTTTTAATAATCACGTCTCTGACATGGAACAATGAACCCAAGTTTTATGTACCATATTTTCCCTATAAAAGAGAAGTGATTTTTTTTTCTCGCTCGCTACACTCGCTAGCTCGTGGAATTATGTGCCCACCACTAACCTGCTACAATATCATTAAAAAGAGAAATGTAGGGGGTTGCCTGCCCGCCAAAATGGGATTGACATTGCCTTAAACACGATTGTGCCCGCCCCCTTCCTGCAACAATGAAACAAATTTTATATAGCAATTCATTGAGAGAAAGATGTATTTTCGCTCGCTAGCTAAAATGGGTATAAAATCACCCTAAACACAATATTGTTCCCGCGCCCTGCATGGGACAATTGAACAAAGTTTAAGTGGCAATTATTAAAAAAGAAGTGATTTTTTTCTTGCTCGCTACACTCGTTTGCAAAAAAATGAAATTAACGTCGCTAACAAGTGAATGTTCCCACCCCCAACTTGCAACAATACCAGTTTATATACCAAACGTTACTTAAAGATTTTTTTTTGCTCGCTCGCTCGCCAGAAGTGAAAATTAGCATCGCCTTTTTTTGTTTGTTTCGGTCGCTTGCCCCCCCCCCCCTGACGGAGTACCCCAGGTACGCCACTGCCCCCCCCCCCCCTGGATCCGCCACTGTCTTTGCTCTTTATCCATGCACCGTCGCCCTTGGATGTATTCACGAGATATCCTATTATCGACCTTCTAAGTTCTACCGTACCCAACTCAATTATCAACTAATACTTCTTGCTCAGCTCAGCTAAAATCCGGAAGAGCACAGCCGATTACAAAACTAAAATTAAAACTAAAAACATTATTCTTCTTATATTGAGTATCATTATTGGAGAATGACAGCTTCTGGTGTCAACTTAGCGGCTGATGCCTTTATGGTGTGCCTCACCCATGCATTTTCTACTGAAAGAGAAGAAGTTATGGGGTTGTGCATTGGAGAGGTGGGTTTACCTAGTCCCATATGTTGAAATTTGTGTTAGTTGAACAGTGTAGTCAAAGTATATATGCAATGAGAAGTATATTTCTAGACTAGACCCTACATTTTAAATTATATTTTCAGTCTCGATTATTCATGATGTGCTTGTTGAAATATGTTTTGCGAAAATGACAAATGCCGCTGTGATAATGTACAAAACAGGGTTCATTGTATTGTTCTGAATTAAGTAAGGGCCAAGCAACTCAAAAATGAAAACAAAATAAAAACCACAAAATTGAAAATGTAAAAGTTCAATCTTTGGTAAATGCGTGAAAATCTGCTCAGAAATTACTTGCTATTTGAACATTTATTGAATTGATATAATGTAAATGAATTATTGAGGATTTTCACAATGGAGATCTTGTAGTAGTTTGATTTCAAATACACTTCTTTGTAAATCTAGAGAAGTTTTCCCTTCGCCAAATTAGAGCTTTAAATGAAGAAAAATACAAGTATTGATTCCAAATATTCAAAGTCCATTGTTAATCAATGTGTGCCTTTTCATCGTTCATTGATATTTTATTCATTCATTCTTGTTTATTATCTTTACAGATTGACACTAATAAGATAGTACACATCGTTTCAGTGATCATGCTGCGTAGATCAGATAAGAGGAAAGATAGAGTAGAGATATCTCCAGAACAACTCTCGTTTGCAGCGTCTGAAGCTGAGATATCCTTTTGACCACACATAGCTGCATTACTATCCTTGGGAGTGTTTCACAAGGATCATAAGTTGAACTTATCTCTAAGTTGGACTTTACAATTATGGAAAGCCGTTGGCATCATCGAAAATATTTTGTAGAAATTATTTTAAAACACATGAAATGTTGATTCAAATCATTCATATTGTCTATAATCAAGGAGCTTTCATGTACAAGTGTATCTGGGATACATACAAGGTTATAACCTCACAAAGCTCTTTTCAAAATACTCATATTGTTTGTATCAAATCTTAAACAAGGAAGGAGAAAGATGCTCATTTTTACACTTGTTTGTTAAAAGTAAGGTAAAGCTGTTGAATATGTTTCATTCAGGAGGGGAGGGCCTTTCTTCCCTTTTCTCTGTATTAGTATGGTGCTGTGTTGCATTTGTTTCAAAGCTATTTTTCCTCTCTTTTATTAACAGGGAAAGATGTGAACTGTTAACAATCAAACTTTCTTATGTATATCCAGTACATGTTTGAAGAGAGAGAGAGGGGGAGGGGGGGGGGGTGGTATTGGGAGGGGATTTTCTCTTGATGATCACTTATGAGAGTGGGATAGATAGCTTCTTCAAAGCAATTTTACATTCCTTAACGATTATATTTACAGATTAGCACAAGAGATGAAACGGCCCCTTAGGGTAGTGGGTTGGTACCACTCTCACCCTCACATCACAGTTTGGCCCTCGCATGTTGGTAAGTATAGTTGTGTTACATAACTGAACAATACATTGGTTTTACCTTTAACCCTTTTAGGACAGGAATTATTTAAAGGTTAATATTTTTTGCTGACATTGGAAAAACTGGCATTAAAAATGCATATAGATGAAATATTGTACATGAACAGATATTATATCAACAAGTTAAGAAATTACAAATTAATATTTTTAAAAAACATTGATTTTCAGCCTCTCAAAATGTTGCCAACCTCAGAATCTAGCAATTTATTTTCATTGTAAAATTCCCTGCATCTATTGCAATATTTAAATGTGTTACATGCGTGTGCATGCTCTTTCTACTCATGCATCTGGGGGTGTTTCACAAAGATTCTAAGTCGAACTTAACTCTAAGTTGGACTATGGACAATTATGGAGAGCCATTTGAAGCCTTAAAATAAATATATTCAAAAGCAAAAATTCAAGTATTTTAGACTTTTCATAAATTCCCAATCAAGAACATGAAATCTCCCATGATAATAGAAAATATGAATGATTTAAATCAACATTTTATGCCATATTTAAAATAACTTTTGAAAAATATTTTCAAAAATGCTAATGGCTTTCCATAATTGTTAAGTCCAACTTAGTTCAACTTAGGATCTTTGTGAAACACCCCCCTGGTATGAACATTTTAGTGCTCTGAATCAAGTGTTATTGAGACAAACCACAAATTGTTGGCATTCGTCACAATAAAAGTTTAGTAGTACCGAGTTAAGCACGTATAATTAATGATATTAATAATATGCCATTCTGGTATAGTGCATATCCTATGAAGTATTGTCTTTTAATATGCACTTTCGAGGGACTTATATATTACTACCCTGGCTTTAGCTCTGTCAAACGTAGCGCTCAGTGCATTTAAGGAATAAATCCCACCAGGTACTGCTTACTACACTTGGGTAAAGTGTGGCAAATGTAGATTAATGTCTTGTCAAAGGACGTTGGTTTTTAATGGCAGGGATTGGAACCCTGTGTCTTGTGGTTCACAATCTGGAGACACGTCTCCTAGACCAAAACACCTCTATGTATAGATGCACAATGCATTCAAACCATCTACTAGTCCAAAACACCAGAGCTAAAGCCAGGGTAGTAATATCCAAGTCCCTCGAAAGTGCATATACAGTGCATAGAGACATATTGTGATATGGGCTATATAAGTATGGTATATTATTATTATTATTATTACCTCTATGTATGGATGCACAATACAATCAAACCATTTTCTAAAAGATATCTCATGACTACTACATCCTGTCTTTGTTTTTGACTCCTAGATGTCCAAACTCAAGCATCATACCAGCTGCTTGATGAATGCTTTGTAGGTTTAATCTTCTCATGTTTTAACGACGACAACTCAACCAACCAGGGCCTCATCCAGGTCACCTGTTTTCAGTCCATCAACCAGAATCCAGAGGGAGAGGCACCTCAGTAAGATTTTGTTCCATCCTCTGTTTATATTAAAGCTCCACTGCACTACTTGAAGCTACTTGCGCCCTCTATATAACAAACAATGCCTAATCGGTGACCATTGGTGCCCCATGATCCTCTTTTTCTAATGTTAACTGAGAGCTGAGTTGATGAGATAACCACCTGTCCAGTGACCTTGCAGGGCGTTCTAATCCCTCCTGTAAACTAGTACAGATAAGATTTAAGGCCGTCTGTACTAGTTTGGCCAAGAGGGATGAAACCACCCAGGGTAGTCACTGACAGGTGGCTATCTCCTCAACTCGGCTCTCAATTAACATCAGAAAAAGAGGATCATGGGGGACCAATGGTCACCAATTAAGCATTGTTTTCTATATAGAGGGAGCAAGTAGCTACAAGTAGTACAGTGGGGCTTTAATATATATTTACCCTAACCCGTACAATTGCAGAATAACCCATGACACAACTAACTCCGATGCTAACCCAAATAACCTGTATTGATGTATGATCACAGTTGAGCCTACATTTTTGTCATTTTATAGGTGCACAGATTTGTTTTCAGGAGTAATGCACAATCTGTCTGTATTTTAAAGCTTTCATAATATTTGCTGGAATCGTTTAAAACATCTTTCAACAGTATGATTGCAAGGCCCTTAGGGAGAACAGTATTAATACTGATGATCCTTCCCTGGGTTAACAAGATTTTTCATTATTAGTAGTATTAAAAGTAATAGTACTTATAGTTTTAATATCTAATGATTTAAAAAAAAAAACCTTGCCAGTAAATTCAATATTTGAGTTGTTATGTTTATTGTGGGGGGGGGGGGGGGGGGAATCTTAACTCAACTTGTTGGCAATGGTTATATACCATGAAAATATGATGAGTACTATGAAACCATGTAACAACTTCTTGGGACACAGGACATGTGTGTGTGTTATTGAAATCAGAGATAAAAACATATTAGATACAATATACTAAGATGCAGGACTAGTAAAATATTCTGGGTTATATCAAGTCTTTTATTAATTTATGTAGTCCACTGTACCATGCTCATCACCCCATAAACTTCATATATTTTTGTTCTCTGTTTGTAGGTATGAGAGACTGGAGATTGCACTTCACATCATTCCACAGCAAACCTTTGGCCGGGCATGTCTAGACGCCTTGGCCGAGTTACCACGGATACTGACCATGGAGGAGGGGGAAGCATACGGGAAGGCCAGCGATTCAACGCAAGGGCATCTCCTGACAGCTATACACAATGGTGCAGGTGAGATCACCCTCTGTAATGCCGTTTAGTTGATCTACTGTGTTGTAAAACAAAACACTTTTAGGTATTGACATTGAGTTTGCAGATTTTGTAAGTGATTCAGACTGTTAACAATTTCATGCAACTACATTATTGGATTCCAACAGACATGCTTAATGTTGGCGAATTCTGTGAGTGATTCATACTTGCAAAAATGTTACGCCACAACATTTTTGAACTCCAACGGATGAAATTTAATGTTTGTGAATTTTGCAAGTGATTCAGAGTCGTGAAAGTTCACATGCCATGAATCAAGTCAATTACAACTGACACAACACTGTATTTCTTTTCATTCATAAACATTTGTTGCTGGGAAAAGGGCTGACACTTCATGAAGGTCCTAAACTAAGAAGTGTGTTGACAAATGTATTGTATACAACTTTTAACCAAAAATGCATTATCTTTCTTTATTGTCTGCTTGCTATTGTTTTGAAAAACATTTTGAAAAACGTCGTGTCGTTTGATTAAATATTGTTTGATGGACTTATGAAAATATTGGGTGATATCTTGTGATATTTGCTATTGTATTTGACTACACGTATCTTATTTCTCTATCTCATTCCTACTACAGTGTACACAAAATCGGTTTGTCACCAGCTAGAGAGACTGACAGGGCCGTTACTGCAGACATTAGAAAACAGACTTGAAAAGAACATGCAACTCATCGAGGATATGGAACGGGAAAAGAAACAGTTGATGGAGGAACTGAAAACGGGCAGCTCATGAACTTGGTACCATGGATATGTTCTATCAGACAATTGGGATCATGAAGCCAGGGGATATTCTTGCCCTAATTTTCATCGAAGCTGTCAACAATGGACCCTTTTAAATCTGGCGGGTTGTGAACTTAGTACATTGATATGTGATTGAGGCAGTGCACCTGATGTCACAAGCTTCCCAGCTTGAGTATGTTCTGACCAAGATCTTCACCCTCGTACAAACCATCTATAAACGACCCTCAGAATGCTAGCAGCTTATGAAACTCTATACCATTGATGTTATATTGAGGCACTGCATCTGATGTCACAAGCTTCCCAGCTTGAGTATGTTCTGACCGAGATCTTCACCCTCGTGTAAGCCATCTATAATGGACCCTCAGAATGCTAGCAGCTTATGAAACTCTATGCCATTGATGTGTTTATTGAGGCAGTGCATCTGACGTTACAACCTGCCTTGCCCGAGGATGTTCCTGCTGCAATTGTTGCCTGAATCATCATCAATGGACCCATCTAGTGAAGCTGTGTCGTCCGTTCATGTTTTTTTTGGCATTTGTTGTGATCTTGTTCAACATGGATGGACCCGTAAATGCATCTTTCAATATGTGTCTTCTGCCGCTGAAAGAAGTATTAATGGGACAAACATATAGACCAGGGTTTCTTCACACACACAAAAAAAATTTGCTGACTGTCCAGATGTAATTCTTCTTTTTCTTCTTATTCAAGATAATCTGCCTCCTTCAATACTAAAGATTCTTGCAGATGCCGTATATACTTGACCTGATTGGGGTATGTAGGTGGACCACTACACCATGGTTTCCCCCTACTCTTATACAAATAGTGCAGTGGGTTCTTTACGTGTAAGAGGGGTGACTCTCCTGTACACTGGCCTCCATTTAAAGTCATATCCGAGGGATTACCATGAAAGCTAAAAGATCTGAAACAAGGGATGCCATTTGGGCGCCAAAATTCTGCATTCGTATACGAGGTCATATGAACTTTGTTTTAGACACAATCTACTCCTAAAATTTACAGTTCTGACACTTGTAATACTAAGAAAATTATCTTTGTTCAAGGTCTTTATCTGATCCAAGGGGAATAGCTACAATTTTCTTTTTAAAGCAGATCCTTCCAGGTGGTTCACGGTCAAGACTTTGAAAAGTGCGGACAAAATGACTTTCTTAGGCCCTCTTGAGCACGATTAATTGGGTATTGCTTTGTTACTACTAGGCTGCTATTATATTTGAGTACTAAATTGTTACAATGTTTATATTTTGTGTCAAGCATAAAGAGCAGAATTAAAGTGAATTTTATGTACTAAAATGGATAGTGATATTATTAAACATTCATGAATCTCATTCTGATTTGTCTGTATTGAATTTTTAATCTGTGATTGTACGGTTTGCTATGATGTGCTCCCTCTTAAAGGTATTACAAAGTTTTGGTATGGGGTCATGAATTTGGTTCAAATTAACATATTGGAAGCATATGCATTTCTACAATATTCATTGATCGTTGTCGCGGTTGAAATTGAGTCTAAAGTTATGAAATAATAAATAATAAACTCTTTATGTTGTATAGCTCCCTCTCAAGGTCAAGATATTAATTTAGCTATGAAACGATGTTTCTTGAATAAAATCGACCGATTAGCTATTTCCGTTTGGAAATTATATATCACAACTACATATTCTGAGATTTTCATGGTCGCAGCTACCATTGTACGGCCATAGGCGCTATTTGAAATTCATCAAAATTTATTGTATATCATTCAAAAACTTCAAATGTCTAGTTTCAGAAAATGCACAAGAAGGTCTTGACAACTTCTTGATTTTGAGTTCACTGTATATGCCAGTATCATGATAGACCTGCTTGAGGACTTTGTAGGTGTAGAATCCATTGATTTCATTCCTTTACCCGGGGGGGGGGGGGGGGGGGGGGGGGGGGGGGGGGGGGGGGGGTTGTTTCACAAAGACTAAGATCGACTTTAAAGGTACTATGTCCCATTTGCAGGCCAAAAAATGAAAAGGTTAAATTCCAACGGCATTTGAAAGATAAAACTAATTTAAACTTCCCTAAAAAAATGGGGGCTTGAAAATGTCTTTAATTGGGAAAATGACGGCTATTAGTTGTCGATTCGACTTAGGAGCTATAGAGCCAATAAGTAATAGTCTTGATTTTCAGACCATTGTACCGAATGGTCGTACGTTTTATGCTGCGCAAAGTTTCAATCAGTTTAATCTTGGCCATTACAAGAAGTGGGTTATTGATGTAGAAAAATGCTCATCAGGGCTCAAATTAATTTTTTGTCCACGGGGGCTCTTCCCCCGAAAAAGAGTCCCCGTGAGCCTTCTCACGGGGGCTCTTTTATGACTGACGGGGGCTCTTTTTATACAAATATCCATTGAATTGGTACCTATGATAGTCCTCAATTATTTGCTATTTCATCATTATCATTTCAATCAGCATTTTCCCTCTTACAAATTTACAAGCTACATAGCTGTTACTGGCCTGTGTATATAATATATACGCATACAACACTGATCTTTATGATGTCTTTAACGTGACATATCTTCTTCTCCCCTTGCAAACGAAAAAGAAAACATGGTCATTAAAAGGGATTAAGCGACAAATAATGATTGTGATTCAAATTGATGCGAATATTTGTTTGAATAAGCTATTTACCCGAATCTTCTTTGTAAAAACAACTTTTACAAATCTCAGCCATGCTTACTGAGTTGAGACGTTCCATTCAATTTAAAATACCCATTACATAATACACTTCTGCTAATCTCAAAGTGATCTTACAGCACAGTGGCAGAATTGCATGGCTGGAATTAGTAAAAGTCGTTTTTACAAAGAAGATTCTGGTGAAAAGCATTGCTTATTCAAAAAAATCCTTGCATCAATTTGAATCACAATGATTATTTGTCGCATGGTCCTTTTATTAAATAACCTTGTTTTATGTTTTGTTTGCAGAGGGAGAAGAAGCTATGTCACATTAAGAAATCATAAAGAGCAGTTGTATTATGCGTATATACATATGATACCAGAACAAATGTTGATTATCAGAATGTCATTTTGGAATACCTCTATACAAATACCACATTGTCTTTAGCCCGTATCAGTATTAGTATGATCCAATATAAAGCTATTATTCTTTATTTAATTCAGTATAATGCTTTTCCTCAAAAATAATTTTGCTATTTTTTTAGGGTCGAGACGCTAAGAAATGGTTTCAAATGTACATTACACAAACCCTGAACCATTGCAAAATGATGGTGGTTCTCTCTCTCTCTCTCTTTATTTTAATCATGCATTATCAACTACATATAAAGCAGCAACCAAAAACTTAGGGTTATCTGAGATAGGTGAAAGTAAGAGTTAAAAAGAAAGTCATGCTAAAACGGCGCTTCACTTCCCCGCCCCCTGAAAAAAATAAAATAGATTAGTAGTCCTCCTCTCCAACATTTTCACTTGGCAGCCCAAGGGGGCCGGAGGGTGGGAGGAGGGGGTTAAACCCCCTACCCCCCCCCCCCCCCCCCCCCGCCGTAGATCTGCCCATGTTACCATATCATTCCACGACATTTTGGTCTTCCTCTTCTCCTCAAAAGGGACTTTTAGATTTGCGTGGACGTGGACGTGTTGCGTCCTTGTAAGGCACTGGCAATCACATCCTTTTAAGCACTGGCAGTGTCTTAAAAGGAGGTCACACTTTGCAGTCCACGTTCTCATCGTGCAAATCTAAAAGTCCCTTATTTTGATTTACTGGTGGAGGTTCATTATTTGCTGACAACGAAAAACTTCTCCTGGCCATGACCATGTTTCTGCCCTTGCCCGATCGCCTCCAGCTCCAGCAGACATGGCGCGGCAGCGTGCACACGCACCGCTACTAACGGCGCAGTAGGCCTATAACCACTGCTGACGGCGGCACTGCACTGCGAGCTGAATCGGTAATAGGCCTACTCATAAAACGAGAAATCTTGCACGCTAATCTTAGTTCCATTTCATTGGTTTAAGGTTTGAAAATTGAAACTCAATATTGTGTTAAAGTTATAACAGAAAAGATTATCTTTATTTTATAATTCCACCGGGGCGATTTTTAATTTTGCAATCGCCCTCGTGAGCAACCTGACGGGGGCGATTTTGTAGCTCACGGGGGCGAATCGCCCACCGCCCCCGTGTATTTTGAGCGCTGATGCTCATGTACCTTTTACAGTTCATTGTATGTATTTTATTAACAAAGAAGAAGAAAAAAGCCAGTCAGTCACTGAATAGTGTCTGACAGTGAAGTCTAGCAAGTAAACGGGTTCCTTGCATAATTTGAATATTAGGACACTGTTAAAGGGACATAGTATCTTTAAGTTGGACATAACTATGGCAGGCCATTCATGCCACTGGTTACTCTCACAATTATGATTGTTAGATAATATTTTTTTCCTTCAATAATGAATTATAAAACAATGTAAATTCTGTGGATTTGTGACCACGATTTGTACATCCCTTGAGAGACCAATGCCAGTAGATGGTGAGAGCAACCAGTGGCATGAACGGCCTGCCATAATTAAGTCCAACTTAAAGTGGATCTTAGTCTTTGTGAAACACCCTCCTGATCAGTATAAGCAAAGGTAGCTGGGTCATTCTATGATTACAAAAATCTTGATACACCTGTACTACGCAGTGAAGAAACATTACACATGCAACAAAGAGCACATTTCTCTGGATTTTTAGAATTTCATAGATTATCTTTATTAACACTGTACAGTCACAATAAATACATTTTGGAATCAGAAATCAGAAAATACATGTACATATATATTTGCAATTTTGCATTCAACATGGAAGCACACAGCAATTGATGATAAACAAGTATATTATGAAGCACATACACTTCTGCTGATGACCAGGCACCAACACAGATCTGTAAAACACAAGCAATATTTTCTATACAGTGAGTTGAATGAATTAGCTATGCTATACAGGGAATTATCCACGCACCAGTAACAAAACAAAAAGGAAGGAGTGGGGAGGAGGAGGTTCATACTGACGGATATCACACATGTAGATCTACCATCTGAAGATGAAGCATAGGTCATGTTGCTCTGAACTCGTCTAGGAATTCGCTAAAGCATCTGAAGTCTTTTGTTCAGATCCCACACATGCGCCCTGAGAATCTGTTCAACTTGCTACTCGGTCCACCCTATGGAAAAAGTGTCATTGTGGATGATATAACTGTCCCATTACTCATTCGCTTTCCACTAGTCTCTGAGAGTGCTGGATAAAGCAGCAGAAGTATTTAATACCCAAACCTGCCTATTTGTATTTACTGCTGGATGTATTGGGTCTACCATATGAAAAAGAAACGTAGGTCACCCATCTCTGTTGCTTCGGGCTAGTCTTGGGAGTATTTAACTAAAAGCAGCAGTGTCTCAAGTTCTAGAATCTGGGCATGTCCATTGAGAATCCATCCATTGCCGTTTGGTCCACCACCCATTGCAGAATCACACATACATCATGTGTCTCTGTTGCTTTGTGCTAGTCTCTGAGAATGTTTTGCCAAAGCATCTGTGGTTTTCTGTTCTAGATCCTGTACATGTGCACTGAGAATCCGTTCAAGTTCTGCCTGGTGCTCTTGATCTTCCTGAAGGAATCGTGTTCCCACTGATTCCCTTGATGGTGGTCTCTGAATAGGATCAGATGAAAAAGAAGATTTATAGAAATAATATATATAAATATATATATATAATAATAAATTGTTTCTTTTATAGCGCTATATCCATTTACAACTTATCAAAGCGCTTTACAAAACAAATACATCAATGGATTAAAACTCAACAAAAATATGATAGAAAATGTAATGCAGTTAATTACAATGTAAATAGGTGTGTTTTGAGATGTTTCTCAAATACTTCAATTGACAAACTACAGCGTAATTCACAAGGTCACCTATTCCATGTAACCGGGCCACTGTAGTGAAAACTTCGCTCACCCATATTCTAGGCACCTGTATATCACCCATTTGTGATGTTACATGTAATTTGACATGTACCGTGTGAGTCCAAAAAAAGTTTACACTCAATGGCCCGAATTCACAAAGGAGGTTTGTCGACAAACCTAGGTTTTATATGACGCGCCTTCTATGGTTTTCAGACAAACCTTGGTCTGAAACACGTCAAAACAAACCTCCTTTGAGAATTCTGGCCAATGGGAGGGGAGCTTGCAAGATATGTCATGGAGTTGCAATTTGTGTTTGATTGATCGCAACTTCAAAATTCATAACTTTCTTAATTCTTATCGGAATTCGCTCAAAATTCCACTGACCTATTCCTCCCATTTTTTTGCTTCTATTAAAACCAACTTAATATCAGGGTGGACTTGCCCTTTAACACCTGTACGTACATTACTCCTCATATCTTTTGACATCAGACCCATGTCAGATAAACTGGAGACGTCAACGGATGAGATGCCATCTTCCATCATGTTTTCACGCCCAATGAGGCTGTCGAAGGTGGGTGGGGATGGAAGAGGAGACTCAGATTCCAAGGAACCGGTCTCAAGGGAATGCATCACCTCTGAATCTGGAGCTGGAGTAATTGATATTATGCACGATTAGCCAAAGAGAGAGTGAGTGAGAGAGAGAGAGAGAGAGAGATTGGAGAGGAGAGAAAGAGAGAGAGCGCAGAGAGAAAAAAAGAAAGAGGAGAGAGAGAGAGAGAGAGAGAGAAGAGGAGAGACAAAGAGAGAGAGAGAAGAGGAGAGAGAAGAGTGAAAGAGAGAGGGAGAGTAAACTATATATTATATGAGATCCTTCACTATACCTGCCAACCTTTCCTAACAAAAAGAAATCCTTAGAAATAAAGAAACATATGAAAAGTTCAGAAGTAATTTGAAAACGTAATCTATTTAGCACTTTGTAAGATTTCACAATTATGAACCCAGAGCACCATTTCCACTCCTTCTGTATTCTGCTCTGTAAAGCGCATCTAGACATACACAATTATGCACTTTACAAAAAAACTTTTTTTTTTTTAAATCATTTTTTTTTTCTCAAAAAATGGGTAGCCCCAGAGATCAGGTGCCATTTTTTCATGACCTACTTGCAAGCACCCTTTTGTTAACTCTCACTTTCACCCGGCCCTGATGTAAATACTGTAAATATCCAAACTTCAGAGAGATAAAGAAAAGACTTACTCTCTTTCAGGTGATCTGTCCTCCCTGCAATATTCCTATTAGGGCTGGCAAGGTTGTTGTGTTGGTACATTCTGAGGACACACACAAAAGAAAACGTACATGTGAGAAAAAAAGTGTAAACAGTACTACAAAATAAAACAAGCACACACACACACATTCATGAGTTGGCATACATAAATAACTAGGATGAATAGAAAGATGTAAACAGAGCAAAGATACGCATCATTGAACATGCACAAATTATCCATATCTAACAAGCACAAAGAAATTAACATCTACAGTATAAGCATGGAAGCTGGAGGGGTGAAAGTCTATCCTTGAACAGGTCATGGAATGCATTTAATCCATATATCATAGATCATTTCTCCATTATAACCAAACAATTGAGCAGCAATATGTACTTCTTTTTATATCTAAACAGGTATGTATGTGGTAAATGAAGGGTTGCAAGTCAATTTTAAAAGGCGTAAGTATTCAAACATTAGAAACAATTTTTACCTTGCATAGTTCTGATTTTGACTACCCTCGAATGGATCATTGTAGGTAAAACCAGATCTAGGTCCAGGATCTGTTCTATGCTGAGGACTACTTGAGGGTCTAGTCCTGGTTGGATCCAGACCAGGTCTTATCCTAGCAGGACTAGATCTTGGACTGGACCTCCGTCGGTCTTGTGCTGCCACACCGGTAAGTGTTGTGCCAGGATGCCTAGAGGACTGGGCCATCTTGAGCTGATGTTGTATCGCCTGAAGCTGAGACTGAAGCACATTGATGTTAACCTGGAATATAAATGACATCAAATAAAGTGAAACGGTAATGGTAAAATTGCGCTTCAAGAGTTTTGGGTGCAAAATATCCATTCAATATTATTTAAATATTGCCTTCAGAGGTTTAGATGGCACTACTTAAACCTAAATTTGCAAAAAAGCAGAAATATATGCCCAACTGCTGAATGTTGCGATGCCTTCGTAATATCTATGCAGGCCGGATCAATATGATAATTTATTAAATATATCAATTAGTACGCAGTTTCCCGGCAAAATTTGTATCATCATGTATTAGTCAAAACATATACTTTCACGTGATTGGTAATAAGAGCTTCCATTTCATTTTTTGAGAGGGGGGGGGGGGGGCGTTTCCAAAACTGGTCTATACCTTTAATACAGGTTTCAATGAAAAAATAATGTTTTAGGGAAACAGAAGTATTTGTATAGACAGAGGGTCTTCCTAAACAGCTGGTCAGTTAAAAGCAGGTTTCTCTCTATACAACAGCATACAACTTGCTAACAAGGTATCAAAAGAGGTATCAAAAGAAGCATCAAAACTTCAAAACTAGTGGAGGATTACTTGCTAAATAGTAATACAAGAAACCAAATTCGAATTGATGAACAGACATGGTAATATTTTAAGCCTTGTTTACATATATTACAAGGTAATCCTTTGAAGGCAAGAAAAGCATAGAGCGCTTCACATTTCTGTATGTTATAACATAGCATAAGCTAGTCTGTATATCTAATGATTTTTCTTTATTTACTTGTAAACTGTTCTTATTTTACTTGTTCTCCAACACTGCTCCAGCCACAGTTTTGAGTCTACCGGCTTTATTCAATCAAAGAAAAGGGATTAGAGTGTTAGGGGTGCAAACTGGATTTAGAAGTTAGGGCTAGGATTAGGTACGTACCGGTATACAGTTTGGTCAAGGGTTGAATTTAGGAAATTGGTTCTTGCTGATGTTAACTGCCAGACTGTAGGTATCATACAACTGTACTGTATGGGTGTTTACCTTTTTGAGGCAGTTTATGACCTAATGTATGAACATGGCTTAAAGGTATAGACCAGTTTTGGAAATGCCCCCTCCCCCTCTCAAAAAATGAAATAGAAGCTCTTATTACTAATCATGTGTAGGGATGTTTTGACTAATACGTGATGATACAAATTTAGCCGGGAAACTGCCTACTAATTGACATATTTGGTAAATTATCATATCGAATCGGCCTGGATATATATCGTGTAGTCCCATATACATCTTTCTGTGTACAGTGCTTGTAACTTTACCAAGACTGGGCCAAATTTCTTATCATTTTGATGATTCAAGAACCTTGCAGTACACACCAATACTTATATGCCCGATGATCAACCTTTTCTGATCGATTCCATAACGTTTCTTTCACAATGCATCACATGACCAGAACTGATCTATACCTTTAAGAGAGTTTGCTTACCTCTTGACTGTATCTCAATGATGGATTTTGCAATGTTAGTCCTGGTCCCAATGTTCCCTCTCTAGATTGCCCCTCTGCCATCTCTCTTTCTAATCCATTCACTCTTTGACCGTGCTTGTAGGAATCATGCAAGGAGCGGTTCTCAACCCGCAGGGCTTCCAGTTCAGCATTTGCAATCTATATACAAAGTGTCAGAGAAATAAATTCAAATTTCAACAACAGCAATCCTCTACATCAGGTCTTAAAACAAAATATGTTGTATTGCTCTTTAGGTGCCAAAACATTGGTCGATCGGTCAGAAATCTTTTTATTTTTACTTCTTTCTTTTTTTTAGACTCCCTCTTTGGCCATATATTTTTCAGTTTTGAATGCTTTAATACGTTTTTTTTTTTTTAACGAGTAACTTTTTTTAAAGGGCAATACAACACCTTTTTTTTTTAGGCCTCACACTATATATGTAGAATTTGTATAATCAATTTTCTACGTCACATTTTTTTAAATTTCAAATTCATGCTCTGGAAAATGATGTTCTCTGTTAAAAGAGCAAGAGAGAAAGGGAAAGAGGGCAGTATCTCAAATGGTCATTCAAGGCATGTTATATTAAACATAATATTCTCTCTTGGGGGGAACTGAATAAAACCCAGACAGTGAAAGGTAAAGATAAGTGGCCGCTGAACACTCAATAAAAAGACCATGAAGAGAAAGAAAAAGTTAAAATAAATAAAATAAATCAAACATCTGTACAACTTTGAATGTATGTAAGTCCTGAAGAGTTCTAAAATACACATTAAACTCTTGTCTTTTTAATTTTTTATGCATAATAGCACAAAACCCTCAAACTTATACCTGTAGCTCACTACATGCCCCCTCTTTCCTCTCCATTTCATCTCTCAAATTTTGCTCAGAAGCAGCGAGCGTTGACCTCAGCGTATCCACCATTGCATTTCTTTGTGTGAGGGCGCCAGTCAGAGACTCAATCTCGTGCCGCATTCCTTTCAGTTCTGCCTCCAGATGGCGCTCTAGACCGTCCTCAAGCCGGTTCTGTGTGCGGGGAAAATGGGAAAAGAAATTCTTGAAAGAAGTTTTGATACAACACTTTGTTATCCTTATGTTGACATATATTACTTCTATAGTGGTTTTAAAAAAAAAACATCTTCTAAGAACAGATTTTACTACAAACCACATACAGTCAAACCTGTCTACAGCGCCCCCCCCCCAAGGGAAATACAAAAAAGTGGTCTTTGTAGACAGGTGGTCACTAAAGCAGGTTTGACTGTACAAACAAAGTCTTGTCAACTTTTTGATCTCACAACCTCAGTGCAAAGGGAAGATAGAACCATCTAATATATGAAATCCTGATATAGTTTATGAAAGATAAATGAAGAAAAGGTAGAAAATATATATACCGGTACATATGTATATAACATCAATATAATTATTATCAATATTAGTGTACCAATTCTTAATAACCAACATTTGCAAAAGCTATTTTGTTAGTATTTTAAAAATTCCTAAAAACTGGCGGAAGGCAAGTTCATGACATCATGATGACAAACCCTCTTTGGCCAACTATGAAAGAAGAAGAATTTCCATGCAAATGTTGAATTCCATACCTTTTGTTTGAGATTGACTTGGTGCTGTTGCCTAGTCTCATTATCCAGCCTTCTTAACTCTTCAATCCTCTCTGTCAGTTCTATATTAAGAGATGCATTATCACCCTGCACGTTATCAAGCCTGGTAAAGAAGTAAAACATGAATCCTAATTAAATGATTGGCTGAGGGTCAGTCACATGTTATCGGCTATTAGTACTATCAAGTAAAGTTCAACATGTATTTTTTTTAAAGGGCAAGAGTGCACTTTTTCTAACAAGCTAATATAAATGCTGCTTATAAGTATCGGCTTGCATGGTGATGTAGATATACAGTAGGCTTGACGACGGAAAGTCAACCTGTTCGAAAAGTAGAGCCACTCCTACTACCCATCCTCTTCAACCAGCGCTATAGTTCTCCTTAGAACTATAAGCTAAGAAAGATAACCAACATTCTTTTTCTAGACTACCAACAGCCATTTTCAGGACTACACACACTCAAGAAAGAAAGATTACTGAGAGTCCTTTCCAGGTCTCCCCAAGCCTCCCACTCTCTCACATGGTGCAACCTCAAGCCTACTGTAAAGCTAGTATAAGTGATGTATAATGTATGCAAGAATACCAATGAGCTTGTTTCCTAAACTGATCAAAATATACATAAAGAGGCAAAGCATCTCTTTATTTATGCATATACTGCCAATAATGCTTCCAAAATATAATTGGCTTAAGTCTGCTGGGGAGCTGGCTGAAATTTAAAATAAAGTACTTTAATAATAGCCACAAGCATTAACCAAAGTTGGCTAAGTATTTTTTCTAAGCCAAAAACTAAGTAAAATACTCTTATTTCTGACTTAAAGGCCGGCTGTACTAGTTCAGCCAGAAGGGATTAGACCATCCAGCGAGGTCACTGACAGGTGGCTATCTCATTAACTCAGCTCTCAATTAACATAATAAAAAGAGGATCATGGGGAACCAACAGGCACCGAATGGGGAAGTTTTCTATATAGAGGGAGCAAGTAGCTACATGTATAAGTAGTGCAGTGTGGCTTTAAACCATAGTTACATCTGACCTGTTCTCTAGTCTGTTGATCTCCATCTTAAGTCTAGCCTCAGACTCCACCAGGTCCTGGATCTTCCTCTGAGAGTCCTGGAGCTGGGCCCTGAGTCTGGATGTCTCTTCGCTAGCCTGCATGGTCCTCATTCTTCCCTCATCCTCATGGCTCCTGGAAAGACGCCATAGAAAATGAATGGATGAAAGACGTGACCTTTCTTAAGGTCTATATAAACACCGTCTCTAATGACAATCACTTTGCTGTTGATTTCCTACAGTAACTGAATTCCTAACATCAACACTGGACTTAATGCTATACTTTACCCTACACATAACCTAAAGACCAAATGCAACCCCAACACTAAACATATATTGTTTACCTCATCAATGTTACCATGAACAAATGTCTGTTCATACTTTCATGCACCAAATAATTTGCTCGGCATATTTGCTGATCAACGGAGACAAGAGGCTACAATTATTAGTAGAGAACTACCAATTTGAGATTCACATAGACTTAGTGATCTCATATTTCAAACATTCATAAATCTCATTATTGGTCCGTTCATTTCAAACTTTTTCCATTCTGTTTCTGTTATTTTTTTGCTTTCATACAAATCAACTTATTACAAGGGTTAGATTGCCCTTTAAAAATCAATAGACTAAAGTACTTGATCACAAGATGCACAAGTCCCCTGAGAATACACGCCTTTATCCTGTACATTAGAATGCTGCAGAATTCTTCCACTCTCTGTATGCATGGTACCACTCTTGCAACATGGGGGTGCTTCACAAAGATTCTAAGTCAAACTTAACTCTAAGTTGGGCTTTCAAATTATGGAGAGCCATTTGTAGCCTTTAAAAAAAATATATTCAAAAGCAAAATTTCAAATATTTTAGACTTTTCATAAATTCCATATCAAGAACATGAAATCTCCAATGATAATAGAAAATATGAATGATTTGAATCAACATTTTATGCCCTTTAAAATAACTTTTACACAACTTTACTTTACTTTACACCCCCATGGAGTGCTTGATATATACGACTGGTCGACCTTACCTTAGCATAGCTTCCCTAGAATGGACCTTGCTCTCAAACATAACCATCTGTTCCTTGGTTTCTTTCTGGACCAAGCGAAGGGCCTCCTCCTTGGATTCTAGTTGCTGTTGAAGTGAGCTAACTTCAGATTCCATCATCTGTTACAAAATTAAATAAACAAAAAACAAAAAACAAACAGGAGACAGTAATTATTCTATCAGGCTTTATCAAACTTGCTCACTTGAGACAGTGTTTAAAAAATATGAGGAAGAGAAATAGTGTAAAAAAAGCTAGAAACAGCTATTTGGTGTATTTGGGTTCAGATGATTTATAAATTGAAAAGTTGGGCCAGTTATGCTTAGGTTTAAGGGTCAAGATTAGGGTTAGATCCTATGTTCCTCAGGAAACAGTAAGCTGTTTGGATAGGGGTAAAATCCCCCTGAATCCGATCTCCAAAATATTTGGGGGATAAAAAGGAAATGATTTTATCTTCTTTTTGTTATCAATTAGAAATTCAACATATGACGATGAGGGCATTTTCTTTAGCTACTTTCCAAAAGAGATATAACATAGGTATCACTACAACAATTGTTAGCAACTTCCCTTACTTCCTTAATGACCTCAAAAATATGAAAGACCTCTATTGTAGCTCATGGTATGCTGTACAAGTCATTTTGGTGAAATCCAAAAGGTTCCCTTTTTTATAATGTCATATTTCATGTATGAGGTATACAGTGTATATGTCACATTTCTAATTAAATATGGGATTAATCCTAAAGCTATCAATGTTAGAATAATATATTTCATTATTATGACCTGTCTTTGGTGTTCTTTCCTGCCAACATCCTCCAATAGCTGCTGGTTCTCGTCCACCACCATCCTCTTCCTCTTTCCAGCCTCTTCCAATAGCTCCTCAAGCCGCTGGATAGCAGTGTTCTTACCATCCAGGGTGTCTTGCGCCCTCTGTAGTTGAGCTTCGATGTGAACGATGCGAGCTCTAAAGTCCAGGTCGTTCTGGTCTAGGGCTTGTTGACGCTTAGCTAGCTGATGTTTGTAGGCTGCTGTATCTTGCTGTGTGGAGAAAGGAAGGCAAATTATCAAGAATTGTAAAATGACTGCAAACATAAAATTACTCTGACCAAACTCCACAAATTTAGATTAGGGCATCTCATTTTGCTTTGGACAAAGAAATACCGCCCCCCCCCCCCCTCGAAGTTTAAAATGGATTGGGTTAAAGAAACATGAAGTTACACTTTTGGATAATGATAAAATAAAAAATAAAGACAGGAACATAAAATTGTCTCACAAGAT
Source organism: Strongylocentrotus purpuratus (assembly GCF_000002235.5). Lineage (NCBI taxonomy): Eukaryota > Metazoa > Echinodermata > Echinoidea > Camarodonta > Strongylocentrotidae > Strongylocentrotus > Strongylocentrotus purpuratus. The sequence goes on from NW_022145597.1 coordinate 29,161,123, forward strand.
ATGCTTGAGATATCAGTTTGTCAACTTTGTAACAGCATACACTCAGGCTTTTGATGGGGAAAGGTTACCAACCTGACAAACCTGGCACTTCTCTGCCAGTTTCTGTCTCTGAGCTTCCAAGCCTTCCACTTGCTTCTTGTATGCTCGTCTCTGGACATCCCATTCATGTGCCTGACTTTCAAAATCCTGGGGGAAGGAATCAAAAGAATCAACTACATTACATCTAATGGACACTTCAGACACTTACATCTAATGGACACTTCAGATGCTACTGCTCGAGGAAAAACTCATTTCATCTAATACATTTCTGTATTTTGTTTGAGAAACATTGTACCAAACATGTATGTGCAGAATGGTTAAATGTATTTTTCCAATTTTCCTGTGATTCCCCCCCCCCCCCCCCCCCCCCTCCCAAGGCAAAATAACTCATTATAGCTACAGACACTGTTCCATTAAAATCTGAAGGATGAGAATAATACATATGTACATGCAATAACTTTATCATTTATATTTGTGTATATGTATGACAAATTTAATTCCTTGTTAAGCACTATTTTTGGGGAAAAATATAATTTTATAGATAGGTGACTCATAATCTTCATCTCTCATCTGTGTATAGACTCGTTTATTAAGGTAGCTTTTTAAAAATGAGAAATAAATACATTTATTACAGTTTTGGAATAATGCAGTTAATGGTTGCTTACCTCAATCTTGGTGTCAGCCATCCTAAGGTCAACCCTGGCTTTTCTTAGCTTGACCTCTGACTCCTCTTTGACCTTTTCCACACTGTCATTCTGTTTGCCATGGTGACGCTGTAACTTCTCATAACTCTTCTGCAGTGCTACCAGCTGAAATGTTATCAGAGAAGACTACATGTTAAAGGCATCGTTTAACAATGTTAAATCTTAGATGCACGGCCCTACGTGTTATCAGTGTCTGTGATATATGGTGTAATATTGAAGCCCTAAAAAAAAAATTGTGATTCAAAATGATCAAGAAGTGCCTTAAAAAAGTAAAAATCTTTGAGTGACCGGTTTTACCTTACTGTACTCATTTTCCCTAATAGACTGTAGTGTTATTAAAAATTTAATTCATATCATAAATATCTCGATAATCAGACAGGCGATCGGCTTGTAAAAGTGATGGGGTTCCTGACTGACCTAAAAGTTTATAAATATGATTGCAGCATGAGCTAAATTCAAGATTTTGTTTCAGAATCTGAGACAAAGTTACCGGATCCCTTTAAGTCTTGTCAAGTGGCCGTGGTTTATTAGACAAGTCACCTGACTATGAAATTCACAGTATTGAATTCAAATCTCTGCCCCAGCAGTAACGTCCTTTGGCAAAACATTAATTTACATTTGCCACTCTCCACCCAAGTGAAGTAAATGGTCCCAAGTAGGAAGAAATTCCTTGAATGCTGGATTATCTTATCATGATAGTTTGGCAAAAGCAGGGGTAATAATATCATTGCAGGGCGCTCAGGGAGGGCAGTTTAAATAATGATGAGGCTACCATGGATAAATGAGACATATTATCATTATTATCTTATTATTTGAATAAGATAAAAACGTTGAAAATCTCTATGACTACCCACGACAACAAATCTTGCATTCATTATTCAAATGATAATTAAAACTAAGTTTGAAAACGTTAAATAAACTCCTTTTTTAATCTAGAATCGGCAAAAATAGAAAGAAATATGAAATTTGCTTACTTCTCTCCTCAGTTGGTCGACCTGCTGCTCGTATTGGGTGACCAATTCCTTCTGAGTCCTTTCCATTCCAACGGATTCATGTGTCAAACGATTGGTCTGGAGGACAAAATATAAACAATTTACATAAAAGATTATCCCCAACTGGACATACATGTATGTGATTAGATCAGACTACATGTATCATATCCAGGCACAGGAAGTGGAAAGGTGTGAGTTAAGTTAATCTGGAATCCAAGCTGATTTACTTTCCCATGAGCAGTGAAAATATATTTTTAACAAAACAAGAGTTACATACATGAAATTACACAATATTCCCTGTTATTGCTTCAATGATGAGGAGTAGTACATTCTAAATATGCCCAGGATAGCTAAAGGTATTGTGATTGTTAAACATTCAGCAAAGAAATGTAGTCAGGCTTGCGACATAATTGCAATAATTACACATCTAACATACTTAATATTATTTCCATGTTCAGAAATTAGAAGGCCATTCAACATTGTCACACAGTTCATTTCAATATATTACATTCTGAATACTATCCAAAGGGTATTCAATATACATGTAGTGTGTGAACTTTTTGGCATAGATTGACCAAAAAAGGGTTTATCTTAACCAATGGTTTTGACCTCCATCAGCTAGTGCACATGTATCTTCATGTCCAATGGGAACAATAATACACTTCTGTATTGTACTTTATTGAACTCGCAAACAATTATTTGTCAAATTACTGCCGTCTTAATTTTAATTGTGTACTTCTCTCTACAGTAAACATTTTCTGTCCCTGTAATTTTTTCAAGTCTCCCAGGAACCTATTCTTTACAAGCTCTGCTTTTCTATAGGTTCCTGCACAGTTTGTACTTTTGTGTGGGTTTCCTTTAAATGATATTAGTTGTCAAACAAATGTGATGACATAACTTTGTAGTCTGATTACCTTGTCAATTACTATAATCATTTTTTTTAAATTATGAAACAATATGTTTTTTATGTATATTTTGTTATCTGTATTATAATTGTGAAATATATGTGAAATGTGAAACCAATAAACTCAACTCAACTCAACTCAACACTTAAATACCCATATTTTAGTCAACCATAGAGGTTCAAACTTCAAACCATTACTTTATAGACTTTGACCCCATCTTGTAAAGAATTGTGATTGATCCACTTTGAATGCTAGCCCTCTAATCAATCACAAATTTTCAAACTGCTATCTCTCCAGTACAGATTGAAATGGATTTTGAGTGTGATCTACAGTGTGAGTCAAAAAAAGTTTACACCTCGAAAATAGCTAATTATTCTAAAAATCATCTATGAACAGTAAATTATTATACATCTTCGGAAAGAGTGTTTTATCCCAAATCATTTGGTATCATTTTTGTGTGCTATGTGTTCACGCTTGGATGAACGGGAGGCATTGTTTGCGAGAGTGCAAAAATCGACTTGCGCCAAAGTTGCTTATGTGATGTTTAAACAAAACAATTGGAATGTGGGCATTAAATCGTTTTTTGCAGATCCAAATAACATCCCGAACAAAATTAATCATGCCTCACATATCGATATCAAATATAAACGAACATTGGTGAGCGTGTTTGTGTGCTTGTGTGACTTTGCTTATGCAAAAAGCAATTATATGCAATGCATTTCATTTGATACATTCAATTCATTCTCTCACTCCGCTAATCCCAACATAATACATGCTGTACATCACTTTGGCGCAAGCCGATTTTTGCATAGATGATTTTTAAAATTAGCAATTTTCTAGGTGTAAACTTTTTTTTTTAGTCACACAGTATTTGAATCAATCGCAACTTTATCTATGATGAAGCCCAGGAGTAACGTTAAACCTCCATGTCGAATTTGAGCCATTAAGAAGATTCCTAGACTAACCTCTGATGTTTTCGCATCCAGAGCCATTTTGATGGTGATGATTTCCTCATCTCTCTGCCTGACCTGAGCCTCTGAGGCTTTGATGCTAGCCTCCCACTCCAGTCTCTTATTGTTGACCATGATGTCAATCTGACGCATCAGCTCCTGCAGCTCGCCCTGGCAAGATGACAGGGATCCATCAAAGAGGCTGGTGCAAAAGACAATCAATAGTTTTTGCATCTTTACTAAACTACACTAACCCAATTCATCCATTGGACTGCAAGAATATTTTACTAAACTTTAAAGGTAAAGACCAGTATTGGAAACGCCCCAATTTCAAAAAATGAAATGGAAGCTCTCATTACCAATCATGTGAAAGAATATGTTTTGACTAATACATGATGATAAAAAATTTGCCGGGAAACCGCCTACTAATTCATATATTTGGTAAATTTGTTTCTCTCATGGTCTGTGAGAGATATAGGGTAGTCCCATATACATCTTTCTGTGTATAGTGCTTGTCAATTTACGAAGAATGGGCCAAATTTCTTATCATTTTGATGATTCCAGAACCTTGCAGATGCTAGATGCTTGATGATCAACCTTTTCTGATCGATTCCACAACGTTTCTTTCACAATGCAATCGCATGACCATAACTGGTCTTTACCTTTAATATAAATTTGAAACACTATTTATTTGAATGTCTGAAATGTTGTACAGTGAAACCAGCTATGCATAGAAAGACCACCTATCCATGAACCCTGTACCTAAAGACCACCTGGCTATAAAGACCATATTTCTTCTCTCCCCTGGCCCTGAGTGGTCTTGATATACAGGCTTCACTGTGAAAATGCTATTTTGATGTATTTCCTTCACCGTGGCCCCACACACTGATGTAAGGCTTATCATTATGCCAGAATCTTCTAGGAGATGTTGAAAGGGATTATCATTTCAAGGTTCAAGATAATAATAATAATGATAATAGCTCATGCCTCATTCTTATATAGCACTTTTCAGGACCGCAGGCTCTCTCAAGACGCTTTACAGATAAGTATTACCCCGGTCATTGGATGCAGGCTCACCTGCACACAACGTATGCACATTCTCCACTCCCTGGGTAGCATTCCAGCCAGACATCATATTTACAAGCGCACAATTGCTAATCTAAGCACTTTAGCTTTCGCATCCTACCGGCTATCCTACTGTATACAATTCTAAAGGCTTACCCAGCCATTTGGGCCTGCTGAACAATGTCTCCCATGGCAGCTTTTCCTTCATCCGCACCTTGTCCAGAAGCTCAGATCAACTGAAGTTACTTCATGCAGGATACATAACAAAGCTTGGTCCAATAGAATACAGTGTTTTTGCTGCAAAGGAAAATGAATGAAAGATTTATGATCAAGCTTGAGTGAAAGATGTCTATCATCAAGAAGTCCTATTTTTTTTCCTTTGAAGAATAAATCATTAAAGGTAAAGACCAGTTTTGGAAACGCCCCCCTCTCAAAACAAATGAAATGGAAGCTCTTAATACCAATCATGTGAAAGAATATGTTTTGACATGCAGCCTTTTCACACACAGCTAAAATTCATCGTATCTAGTGATGATTAGAATCATCGTAAAATTTTAAACATGTTTATAGACAAAATTTCCCAGTGTGAACATCGTTTATACGATGTTGGGATAGATACGAAGTCGCGATCCATACGCCCCTAAAAGCAGGCTGCAGATACGAAGTTCGTATCTAGAGAGCTTGACATTTTGTGTGTGAAAGGAAATTCTTGTTTAAACGTGTTTAAACTAGATGGAGCGTGCGCTTTGATTGACATGACATGACCTTCAATGCGCAATGGCACTACTGCGCATTTTACGAGCAGTAGTTAATCACAAAACAATTAATGATCGCACCGAAATTTCTGTGTGTGAAAGGCTCGTGATTAGTTTAAACACGTTCGAAACACGTTTATACTAGTCATGTTTATAGAATTTTAGCTGTGTGTGAAAAGGCTGTAATACGTGATGATACATGATGCTGGGAAACCGCCTACTAATTGATATATTTGGTAAATCTATTTGGACCTGATAGAGGATGATCAAGCAGGCCCTTTGCTCTTACACACTCTCACTCCTATACACGCTCCCATTCTCACTCCTGTACCATGGACACTCTCATAAACACTCACATTCACACTCTTATACACACTCCCATACACTAGCGAAGGTCTGCTCGCCCATCCCTGGAATTCTCGTGTCAAGAAGTGTTAGGTATTTCGAAATGTTAAGAACAAAAAACAAGAAAGCTCCCTCCCGACCTTCTTCCATTGGAGCAAAATAAGTACATGAATTAAAACCTTGGACACTATCTGATCTGAATTGCCATGTCATGATTGCTACAAAATGTCACTATTCAATATTTATACATTTTAAAAAGGTGTTACAAGTGAATGGAAGCATAAAATGTAAAATGTAAATGTAAAAAGTAAAGTGTAAGCAGACAAAGAGATTCCGTACCATTCAACAGGTAGATAATTAAGAGAAATGGGAAAGTGTAAATGGTGAAGTAAAGAGGTTGTCTGCGAACTTTTATATTAATGGCTGTTTATGAAGATCTGATACTTCCAGCATAATTAAGACAAAATCATATTCATAAACCAAGAAATCTTGCCAAGTTCTTTGATTTCACATACAATTTTTCTTGCGATAGTTTCACTTCAAAAAGGTCATTAACAAAATCTGCAATGGTCCATTGCTGACCAAATTGAAAACGGAATAGCTAAAACTATAAAGAGCCTCTAGATTTAAGTGTAGACTCTAGGTCCTAAATCAGTTTTCTATTAGGAATTTGTTTTCAAAGAACGTCAAAAGTCTCAAAAGAGAAGGCACTCCAGTTAAAACTAGTGGTAAAAATACAACTTAGAAGGCAACGTTGTTGTTTATTACGTCTCATCTCAAGACTCAAATCAAGAGTATAAGATATTCAATTCAAGACAAGACTCTCACTCAGTCTCAGTCGCACAGTCTCTCACTTATCAATCTCACTCTTTCTCATCAGTCTCACCCAAGACAGGATGCAAGATTAAGTCGATGGAACTGCCAATATTAAGTTGAATGTGGAGAGACTTTGCATAAAACATTAAGTACATTAATGCAACTAGGAGTGATTTGCACTTGCAGCTATTTGAGTGTCAAAACAAAGTAAAAGGCAAGTAGAATACGCCCACGACATGTGCAAAAGTTTACAAACAAAATAGTAAACGTATGGGACCGAATCAAAGAAACTCTACAACTTCCTACCTACCCTAGATTTACCACAATGGGATTAACACAATCATACATCATTGTCACACCCCAGATCATGAAAGCAAGTATTTGAAAATATCTGTAGGTAAAACGAAAGAAATTGAACACTTACCTTGGCCTAGGTAAGGCCTTGTTTAGGCTTTACGAAAGTAGAAATGTAAACAAGATCAAAAGACGCGCCTGTTATCGATTGCCTTACGGAATACCGATACCGATACACGGGGAGCTGAGGGCGCAAGCTAATCATGGTTTGTGGTCACAAAAAATTCATAAATAACTTTTATTTTAGGTTGTTAGATCAACTGAGATAATACTGTTCAATACCTAATTTTAATTTTCATCTACGCTGTGCACTAGCGGCGATATAGCAGCATGGTTGTATGTGTTGTTTTTGTTTTTTAAACCTAGCTATCACGCATATAAAAGTTGGAATGACCATAAATATGCATGCATATTTATGGTCATTTGTGCCCCCTTTTGGTAACTCCTTGGTTTAATTTTGGCTCTTTCTGAAACTATAGATCCAAAAGGCAACCGTTATTCTGAAGACCGTGACATATGCATTTCTAAGTACACTAAATCTTAAAGGAGGCAACACCACAAGTTTTGAAGAAAATATCAGAAAACATGTCCCTCCAGAAATATGGAGGCAAATGCTAAAAATGTGAATATATTTATATTATTATGACAAAATAAAGAAGACCTGAAATGGTTATTTCACAACAACAAAAAACCACCACAAGTTTTGATCTTTTTTTTGTTTGGTTAAAATTGTTAGGAATATTGGATCTAGCTTTAGGCCTACCCTTTTTACGATCTCTTCCCCCTCTATACCAAAACGCGTCGTTGACATTGACCAAACATTATAATTACAATTATTGAAAGGATTTAGTACGTTTATTTGTCTGCATCCAGATAGAGCAGCTGAATTACCCCTACGGTGTACATGTCAATTACATTGCAAATTTTAATCAAAATTTGCTGTCAATCTTGTATGTATTAATGAAATTGCCGTCGTTTGCCGCGTGTTGACAAAATATTGCCAGCGTCCCTCAGTCATGGGCAAACATGTATTGTATTTCAGCTGTATTTGAGACGTATAATTCATTTAATACATTCCGTAAGATTGAGATGGTTTTATTATGTGTCAAAAGATTTGAGCATTTTCATAATTGTAATACATGTTGTGTGAAATATATTAGAGCAGAAGTGGTTCTAGAATAATCTTTTGTTGCGGGATGTGGGGGTGCATGGAGGACTCTTTGGTACTTTCGGCGGGGAGGAGCTTAGAATTTCCTGCATTAAATTTCTACATGTGCCTCGCGAATTTGTTTGGAGGGGCCCTGAAGGTATTTCGAGCCCCTCCCCCTCCCCCCCCCCCCCCCCAAATATAATAAAAACACTAATACTGCACCCAAGTCTACATGATTAAAATAAAAGAAGGATGGGAGAGAGAGAGAGAGAGAGAGAGAAATAATTAAAGAGTAAGAAAGAGAAAGAGCGAGAGAGGGGGAAGAGAGTATATGAGAGAGAGAAAGACAAGGTTAATAGAGAAATAATGATAAATAATAAAGAAAAGTGGAGAAGAGAGGGGGAAGCGAGAGTGAGAAGAGTGATAACAGAATTAAGACAGGGTGCGAGTGAGAAAGAGTGAAAGAGTGGGAGAGAGAAGAGAGAGAGAAAAGGGAAAAGAGATTGAAACAGAGAGAGAAAGAGAGAGAGAGGGAGAGAGAGAGAGAGAGAGAGAATGCACGAAAGGGATGTATATTAGATAAAAATCCCAGGTTGGAATTCCAGTTGAAACCAGTAGGCAACTGGTACCAGCTAGTTAAAACCAGTAAGTCAACTGGTACCAGTTGAAACCAGTAGATTCAACTGGTTTTTAATATGGAAATTGAAACAACGCTAACTGAGACCAGTTGATTTACCAGTTGAATTACCAGTTGATTTACCAGTTGATTTACCAGTTGATTTACCAGTTGAATTTTCAGATGATTATCCAGTAATCAATCAACTGATTATCAATAATCATTATTAGCATCTGGCCACCAACTTGACCACATAAACTAACTCTTGCAATTACCCCATCACAATGATCATTTGAAGTAGATTACAGGTGTGTATTGTGTCATTTGACATATATTGTTCGTGCATTATATACAAATTTATACACTTTATTTCTGGTTAGTAATTACATATATATCAATATATCTCATTTTACGTCTTAAATCAGATGAAAAACATGATCAGACATGTGTAATATATTTGTCAATAATTAACTAAGAAAATGTAAATCACAAAATGTATGTGCATTGTCACATTTGCTTGAAAGATCATGATAATTATATTTTCTGTGAAAACATGCAAATCATGAATATTCATAAGAGACATTGAACTGGTTTTTCAACTGGTAAATCAACTGGTATTCGTACTGGTTTTCAACTGGTAAATCAACTGGTAATTATCTACTGGTTTTCAACTGGTAAATCAACTGGTTTTCAACGGGTAAATCAACTGGTAATCTTACTGGTTTTCAACTGGTAAATCAACTGGTAATGATCTACTGGTTTTCAACTGGTACTCATCTACTGGTTTTCAACTGGTAATCATCTACTGGTTTTCAACTGGAATCAACTGGTAATCATCTACTGGTTTTTAACTGGTAAATCAACTGGTGATCATCTACTGGTTTTCAACTGGTAAATCAACTGGTAACCATACTGGTTTTCAAATGGTAAATCAACTGGTAATTATCTACTGGTTTTCAACTGGTAAATCAACTGGTTTTCAACGGGTAAATCAACTGGTAATCTTACTGGTTTTCAACTGGTAAATCAACTGGTAATGATCTACTGGTTTTCAACTGGTACTCATCTACTGGTTTTCAACTGGTAATCATCTACTGGTTTTCAACTGGAATCAACTGGTAATCATCTACTGGTTTTTAACTGGTAAATCAACTGGTAATCATCTACTGGTTTCAACTGGTAAATCAACTGGTAATATCAACTGGTCTCAGATGTCAACTGGTATTTCGGTTCCATGACACATGCTCCGCCGACGATTGCTCCGCCGACATTTACTCCGCAAAACGCGACAATTGCTCCGCGACATTTGCTCCGCGACATTTGCTCCGACGTCAAATGCTCCGCCGACAGGTGCTCCGCCGACAGTTGCTCCGCCGACAGTTGCTCCGCCGACAATTGCTCCGCCGACAGATGCTCCGCCGACAATTGCTCCTCCGACAATTGCTCCGCCGACAATTGCTCCGCCGTCAATTGCTCCGCAAAACGCGACAATTGCTCCGCCGACATTTGCTCCGCCGACATTTGCTCCGCCTTAAGCGACACTTGCTCCGCCGACATTTGCTCCGCCGACATTTGCTCCGCCGACATTTGCTCCGCCGTCAATTGCTCCGCCGACAATTGCTCCGCCTGAAGCGACAATTGCTCCGGTGACATATGCTCCGCCGACAATTGCTCCGACGACATTTGCTCCGCCCAAAAAGTGTCCCATTAAATACAAATGCTACTAGTACTACGACAAATGCTTCGCCGACAATATTTTTTTTTCACGGGTTGTTTTTGTTTCTTTCTTTTTTTCTTCATTTTTTGAATGCATTTCAAGACATTATGTAAATGAAATGAAATGAATGAATGTTGATAATGTGGGAGGAAAAAGCAGTTGCCTAAAAGTCATTTCGAATATACTGAAATAACTTTCCATCTATCACTGTACGTCCCACATAATGTACACTAAACACTCATTACATGTCATGGGAAGTTTTTTTTTTTAAAGTAGAGCAGCAAGCCACATTCCCCAATACGCGCATACCTCCTAGTTAATTTCAAACAGCTCATCAATATGTAAGACCTGAAATTACCTCAATGAAAGAAGACTAATAACATGAGAGGAAAGAAAAGAGCAAAAACGACAACCGTTTTTTGTTATTCCCCATAATGTTTGATTTAAAAAAATAAAAAATAAAATTATAGCTCCTTACGCAAGTTCTCCGGCGAAAGATAATTACTCCGCTCAAAATCTGTTTCATGTATTACTCATTAGCTGATCCAAAGCTCAAGGCTATCTCTCTCTCTCTCTCTCTTTCTCTCTCTCCCATGCTCCTCCTTTTCCTGTTTACACCGTTTTCTTGTCTTCTTTGCTCTTTTCTTTCCTCTCATGCTATTAGTCTTCTTTCATTTCCATCACTTCTTCTCTGCTCCCCCTCTCGAGTTCTATTTCTCTCGTGAAATTGAAACGTAAAGTAATACAATCATGTAGTACATTCTTGTTTAGAATAATATTTTCAATAATATCCAGTCCATTTTCTAAAGGTTTCTTTCCTTTAGTTAAGTGTATGTAGCTTTAATATATATATGTTAGTGTGCAAAACACTCCGTTTCATTCGAGTACTTTGTTTTCACTAAATAATTTAAGGGACTCACGAAGCCACCGGAAGAAGAGCAATTGGCTTATCATGAAGAACTAACATCAAACTGCAACAAACTGCCATCTCATTTTCCCGTCTGAATGGGTTCTCTTCCTTACGTATATAAGTGCCCTTATTTTCTAAACTTTTTTTTTATATTTGTGTGTTTATTAAATGTTCAATCATATAAAAATTACATATTAACAAGTCATTGGTAATAATTAGACAAACAAAAAAACCAATATGTATAAGAACAACTAACAATAATGAAAGGACAAGAAAGTTATAAAAAAAAAACATTATAGTAAAAAAAAATACACTGTACACATATAAATCATAGTTTGAACTCCAGTGCATAAAGGGGAGTGAGGGGGCACAGGAATAAAAGTTAAATCAACATGAGTATCATAAGTCAAATCGCCATTTCTTAAAATGCAAAACAAGCTTGTTCCTTTTTTTCGCTGAGAAATATTCAATATCTTTTTGTTTCTTTATAAAACTCTCAAAAAGATCAATACTTGGTAAATCCCCCTTACTTATTTTCTAAACTTCCATGATGACCTATTACATTGTATAATGCTTTACCTAGTAAGATGCATTGATCGAGGTAATTTCAGGTATTACATATTGATGAGCTACTTCAAATTAACTAGGAGGTATGCGCGTATTGGGGAATGTGGCTTGCTGCTCTACTTAAAAAAAAAAAACTTCCCATGACATGTAATGAGTGTTTAGTATACATTATATGGGACGTACAGTGATAGATGGAAAGTTATTTCAGTATATTCGAAATGACTTTTAGGCAACTGCTTTTTCCTCCCACATTATCAACATTCATTCATTTCATTTCATTTACATAATGTCATGAAATGCATTCAAAAAATGAAGAAAAAAAGAAAGAAACAAAAACAACCCGTGAAAAAAAAATATTGTCGGCGAAGCATTTGTCGTAGTACTAGTAGCATTTGTAGTTTATGGGACACTTTTTGGGCGGAGCAAATGTCGTCGGAGCAATTGTCGCTTCAGGCGGAGCAAATGTCGGCGGAGCAATTGTCGCTTCAGGCGGAGCAATTGTCGGCGGAGCAATTGTCGGCGGAGCAAATGTCGGCGGAGCAAGTGTCGCTTCAGGCGGAGCAAATGTCGGCGGAGCAAATGTCGGCGGAGCAATTGTCGCGTTTTGCGGAGCAATTGACGGCGGAGCAATTGTCGGCGGAGCAATTGTCGGCGGAGCAATTGTCGGCGGAGCATCTGTCGGCGGAGCAATTGTCGGCGGAGCAACTGTCGGCGGAGCAAATGTCGGCGGAGCAACTGTCGGCGGAGCATTTGACGTCGGAGCAAATGTCGCGGAGCAAATGTCGCGGAGCAATTGTCGCGTTTTGCGGAGTAAATGTCGGCGGAGCAATCGTCGGCGGAGCATGTGTCGGGTTACCGGTATTTCTACTGGTTTCCAAATTGTATCAACTGGTATCAACTGGTACCAGTTAAGACCAGTTGAGACCAGTTGAGACCAGTTCAAACCAGTAGATACCAGTTGGAAATCCTTACTGGTTTCAACTGGTATCAACTGGAATTTCGACCTGGGATGGTAGATATAGTAGATAGAGAGAGACACACACACCACCACACACACTTTTTTTTTTTTAAACAATTTTGTTTTATTTCTCCAGATGTGTAATACAAACCATGACATACAATTGAATAAAATAAACGTGTTCAATATTGATACTTTTACATAAACATAATTAAACACAAACTTATTTGCAGTATGATATAACTTAGCAACAAAGTAAACGTATAAGTACCTAAACATAATATGTCAATTGTAAATGTTATTTACTTATATATTACCGAAAAAAACAAATCTGGAGGTAATTTTACTGAAACAATCCTGCCCCCTCCCTGCCCCCTCCATCACACAGACATACCCACCCTCTATCACACAAACATACTCACCCACTCACACACATACTCACCCACCCCCACCCACCCCCCCCCCCCCCCCACACACACAGTACTAACTCAGTGGATGTCTGCCAACATTCTCAACTCAAGAAAAATATACTAAATAAATTATCCAGGCCGCAAAATCGAGTTACGCTTTTAACAGGCTCACGGTGGAGAAGAAAGCAAATCTTAATTAATCTTAAGCTGCTCCCACTTTAAGAAATGTGATCCTAGCTTTCCCATTTTAATTGCTATTTTCTTTTCCTCATCCCTATACTTAAAAATGCTTTTTTTCATCTTTTCTAAAGTTAGTACTCGCCCCCCCCCCCGATCTTGACATAAATGTAACATACTTCACCATGAAAATGATAGTATTACACATTTTTATTCTATATGAACTACCTACCAACCCAACAAATATATCTCGCCATTCTAAATCTTTAATTTCATCTAACTCAAAAAGTTGTATTAAAGCCTGCCATAACCTTTGAACGCTCCCACAAGATAAAAATAAATGTTTGTATGTTTCTATTTCCTGCTTACAAAACGAACATAAATTATCACCAACAAAACCAAATCTATGAAGATGCTCATTAGTGTATATGGCTCCATGCAATAATTTAAATTGAAATTCACGTTGTTTTCTAATGAGTATAGTCATTCTTGGTCTAACAAATATTTCTTTTAATTCTTTATCTATAAAATCATAATCATTTTGCCCATCCCTTACCTGCAAATCATACGTTCGTTGCAGTGCTTTGATAAAATAATCATAGATTGTTCTTGAACCCACATCCACAAACTGTATTTTTTTACTAGAAATATGGAAATAAGTGTTAAAGCTTATCAAATCAACCTCGAGGAATTCTATTAACCCTGAATCATCCTTCCATAACCTGGGTATCGCATCATAAATATCAATAATCATAAGCAAATTATTACCTTTCATACCGAGGTTCATAAAATATTTAACAGGCTTAACATGACCTTTCTCAACCAAATGATTCAGTTGAACAATCCCTCTTTCAAACAAGTATCTATCAAATATACTTTTTCCATTTATACATATATTCTGATTATTAAAAATAATTGGATTAATATAACCCTCCAAATATCTTAAATTACTTGTCTCTTGCCATGCTTGCAACATTTCCATATAGTATGGTGGAATATCTAAAACGAGTTTAATCTTGTTTAAATCATAATCACATAAAAAAATAAATCTACCACCCACAAACTGTAAGCAATGATCAAAAAACAATTTCCATCCCAAACTTTTCTCTCCATATAAAAGACGTTTTATCCACATTATGCGCTGTATTTTAACGGACATTTCAAAATTAATCATTCTTAATCCTCCAAAGTCATAATCCTGATACATTATTGCCCGTTTAATTCTATCTTTCCCCCTCCATATGAATTCAAATGAAATTTTTGCAACTTCTTTATATACCCAATGAGGGACAATAACGAGAGATGAAATATAATTTAATTTTGAAAGCGCGTAAGTTTTTAGCAAATGTATTTTACCCATAATAGTTAAATCTCTTTGTTTCCACCATACAAGCAATTTTTTTATTTTACTTAGAATTTCTTTATAATTCAAATCATCTTTTAATCTTCGATCTAATGAATAACTAACCCCTAAAATATGTATTTCCTTAACCAAATTTCCAAATAAAGGCCCATCAGGTTTGTTCTCATCCTCACCCATCCACATAAAATGTGTCTTTGTTTTATTCACTTTAAGACCACTAATTTTTTCAAATGATTCAAAGATATATTGCAACCTTCTAACCGAATCAATATCCTTCAAAAATATTGTCATATCATCTGCATATAACACTTGCCTAATTTCAGATTTTCCAAATGTAATCCCTTTAATACCGTTGTCCCTCCTTACTGCATGCGCCAAAATTTCGATGGCAACCAAAAACAAATATGGCGATAATGGATCCCCTTGCCTTACTCCCCTTTCTATTTCAAAATACCCCGTGGAGTGACCACCGTTCATAACACAACTACTTATCCCTTTATACAATAATTTTACCCAAGAGCAAAATGAATCTCCAAAACCGAACAATTTCAATATTTGAAATAAATATCTATGAGATACAGAGTCGAAAGCTTTCTCAAAATCCACTGCACACAAAAACCCTTTCCCTTGTTCCCCATAATGCATAGAATAAAATAACATGTTATCTATCAATCGTACAGCTTCCCCAATATTTCTATCTTTTATATATCCAACTTGATCATGATGAATTATTTCATTTAAAACCTGTTTCATTCTTTTTGCTAGAACTTTAGATACAATTTTATAATCTACATTCAAAAGCGTGATGGGTCGATAATTTTTTATATGGAGAGTATCTTTCGCTTCCTTCTCAATTAAGGTAATTACCCCTTGTTTTTGAGATGCCGTTAATTCCCCCCTTTCGTATGTTTCATTCAATACTTCTACTAACAAATCACCCAAAGCTGGCCAAAAAGTATAATAAAATTCAAAAGTTAACCCATCATTTCCCGGGGTTTTATTCAATTTCATTTCTTTTAAAACTTTCAAGCATTCATCTTTAGTTAATTTACCTTCACAGATTTCCCTATTGTCTTCATTTAACTTTGAAATATCATTAAAAAAGAAAGGGTCGTTTTGATTTATATCAGCCCTTAAAGAATATAAATCTTTATATAATAGTTTAATTTCTTTTAAAATTTCCTCCTTATCTCTAGTAGTTTCCCCATTTTCTTTGTACACCTCCCTAATTACACTTTTCCTTTTATTCGATTTTAACAACTGTTCAAAATATTGCGTATTGTTTTCTCCATCTTCAAACCAAGGTGCTCTTGATCTTATTTTAATGCCCTGTCGAGAAAAATCATACAATTTATTTAGTTTATCCCTTTTCTCCTCAATACAATCAACAATATATTTAGTGGGTCCCACTACCAGTTCGCCTTCTAAATCCTTGATTTGTTTCTCTAACAGTTCTATTTCAACCCTCCTTGCTTTTGCCTTTTTCCGCGAGTATGTTATAATAAATTCTCTCATTTTCATCTTTAAAAAATCCCACAATACTAATTTATTCAAAATCTGTAATGACCATTCAGCTTTTAATTCCTGTATTTCCTTATTCATCTCTTCAACAAAATCTTTATCCATACATAAACTACTGTTAAATTTCCAATATGATTTCCCCAAAACAAACTTATCAACCAGATCATTAAATTCTAGCCTAACGCCAGAATGATCTGGCGTAATAGATGTCAAAATCTCACACGTACCCACCAATTTTTCAACACTACAAGGTATAAACCAATAATCTAAACGGCTTTGCACCACCGGCCAATTTTGTCGAAAAGTAAATTGCTTTACATTCGGATTTTTTTTCCTCCATATATCTTCTCAATCGTATTTATTTAAAAATTCCTTAATCAAATCAATAACCCGAGATTTCACCGGTGTTTTTGACCCCACATAATCTAATTTTCCATCCAATATGCTATTGAAATTACCTCCTAATAAAACTAAATAGTCCCGATCACACTGATCAAAAATACTTTCATCTAACTTCTTCAAAAATTCAATTTGTAAAGTTTCTTTATCTCTTGTTGGAAAATAAACATTAACCAATAGCATTTTAACCCTTTGTATTTCACCTTTAAAAATAATGTATCTCCCCTCTTCATCTACTTTAATTTTTTTTTCTTCAAAATCTAAATGATTAGAAAATAAAATAAGAACCCCTCTACTATGGTTTGACCCATGACTAAAAAACATTGGCCCTCCCCAATCTTGTTTCCACCGCTCTTCTATCTCTACTGTACTATATGTTTCTTGTAAGAAAATTATACTATTCTTTTTAGTTTTGCACCATTCAAAAATATTCACTCTTTTTAACCTATCTCTTATTCCTCTAACATTTAATGTCATGAAAGATAATTTCACTGCCATGTTATTTTATGTGTAATTGTATCCAAAACCTTACATCGATAAACTCCAAAGAAACTTCCACATAATCTATTTCCACCGTGAGCAAATGTATAGAAAAAACTATCTGCAGCCAAACATACATGCATACTTATCGTTGAATTATATAAAAAATGCAAGCAGAATCCACCCCGTACCACACAACCCAACGCACGCGTACACACAAGCATATTCACTACACACACAACACCCCCACACAAAACAACCCAAATCTGCTCTTCGGTGTACGTAAACATCCGAGAGCAAGAGCCTCCCCCTTTCCCTGTCAATTTAACTAGACCAATGACAGAATAAACCAATAAACATTTCTTCTAGCACAAGTCGATGAGAAATACGTTGTATTGTTATATAACCGTAATCTAATTAAACAAACAAACAAAAAAAATACAAAGAGCTTTTATCCCTTAACAAATGCCTTGAATTGTATTACGGAACCCGCTCGTCATAACTAAGTTAAATGATTTTCCTAAAAATGCATTACAGTGAATTGACCGGCCCGCGTACCTAATCACAATACGCACCTTCTAATTGAAAATAAAAACACAATCCCAATAAACCAAATTCCCCCAAACGACACCAGTTCGGCAACCTAATAAACTGTTCGTGCAAACCGAACCCATCATGCTATCATTTACCAAGTTCTATAATTTGCATAATATGCCTCACCCATGAATGAATAGACCGACTCACGCACCTGATCATTTTGTATGCACTCCGTAAAAAAAACTCCTAAAGGGCGTTCCCGACAACTCGAAAGAACGTCAGCCCGACATAATGATAGGCAAGCATGCATACCGGATCCCAACACGTTCCTCCCTCTCAAAACATCACACCACCACCTGGCTTTAAAAAAAAATAGTTTTGGCTGGGTGAACAGATCGGACCATTATCCAGATACTCGAATTGTTTTCACTTTACAGAAAAAGTTTTAAATATGTATCAGTCATTTACTAAGATATGTGAATTTACATAGAATGCGTTATCGAAATAAAGCTCATTGTAATATAAAAAAAAAAAGCCGTCGTTACCCAGATACTATGGCATTGTATAAAGGCGTTGCAATATACATCGTGAAAGAAAGCGGACGTTCAAAAGAGTTTATGGAAAGTACCTTGCAATAAAGCTCATTGTAATACCAAGAGCCGTGTTACCCAGATATTATGTTTTGCATAAATAGGCGTTACCACAAAGTACTTGAATATCGTGAAAGAGAACAAATCCCAAACAGACCAGCAAGGTTTATGGCACTATGAAAATGACTGACAATGAGAGCGGACAAAATATACAGTTCCTCAGGTAGACAAAGGAACATCCCTTCACTGCTATTATGTAAAAATGTGTAGAACAGGTGTCACATGCATATTCACCTTTTTACATAATAGCTGTGAAGGGATGTTCCTTTGTCTACCTGAAGAACTGTATATTTTGTCCGCTCTCATTGTCAGTCATGTTCATAGTGTGGAAAGTACCTTGCAATAAAGCTCATTATAATACCAAGAGCCGTGTTACCCAAATATTACGTTTTGCATATATAGGCGTTACAACAAAGTACTTAAATATTGTGAAAGAGAACAGATCCCCAACAGACCAGCAAGGTTTATGGAAAGTACCTTGCAATAAAGCTCATTGTAATACCAAGAGCCGTGTTACCCAGATATTATGTTTTGCATAAATAGGCGTTACAACAAAGTACTTAAAAATCGTGAAAGAGAACAGATCCCCAACATACCATCAATACATTTACCCCTCTATCTGAATTTACATAGATTTGCGTTATAAAATAATGAAATTGTCAATATACCGTTTAAGCATGATTTGAGGGAAATGTTTCTTCTCACTTCACGCATGCATGCTTAGGGTTGTAATACAAATCCTGCTACAATTCTTTTTGTTTTCTTTTTTTTTAAATACCAAGTTATATAATTTGCATATCATGCGTCACAAAATGATAAACAAATGATGAAACACTACTGCCAATTCGAAATAGCACCATGGAATGTATCCGGACCGGTCCCCAAGCATTTTAGCCCCCTCAATAAACAACACCACCTGGCACCATTGAAATATTTTGGAAACCTCACTCCTACACAAGTCATACTTAACCCGTTTATTCCACAAGTGGCAAAGCTTCGAAAAAAGAACTGAAACCAACAGCCCTTGGCGCGACAATCTTATTAAAATATTATTATTGCTTTGGTTAGAACAATAATGAACAACCTCTGGCAAAAAAAAAAATTGCCTGAAAAATCCCCCTTTTTTCTCAATGTTGTCACTTCATCTCCGATATTCAACATTTAAGGCATTATGGAGACGAAGTTGCACACAAATCAAACCTCGCCTTCCACATACCCAACAACGATGAGAAACCCGAGGCTTCGCTTTATATTTCACATACACTGAAGAAAGAAAAAAAAATGTGTGTGATATTAACTCTTGGTAAACGTACGATAATCTTCTCAAGTTTTGTATCATTTTTTTAAAACTAAAGAAACGAACAGAATATGTATATATGTATATACATCCTTTTCTTCCTCTTTTTGAACAATAATTAAAAAAAAACAAAAAAAAACACCATTGTCATATACGTGACAGGCTAGTTTAGCCCCAAAATTTCACATTGGCTAATGTGTAGTAAACATAAACAATACTTTATAACTAGTACTTTCCTTTTCTTCCTTCCCCCTTCATTTATTTCCTCGCTTATTCCTTCTCTTTCCCTCCCTTCTCCTCTCCTTTCCCCCTCTTCCTTCTTTTCCCCTTTCTCCCTCTTATCATTTCTCTTCTATTTTTCCTTTCCAAACTTCCACATTAAACCTGTCGTTTTCAATAGTATCCCCAAGTTGAAAACACGTGAAATCTCCTCCATGCAGCCTTCATTAATGGGGAGGTAGATGGGGATGAAAATAAATTCATCTCTTCCATACCCATAGATCGCTGACAGAGCAATAATAAACAAGCCCTGCCAAACAAACCATCAGCCTGAAGAATCTTTTATTTTAAAAAAGAAACTCAAAGTTGTCACTTCATCTCCGATATTCAACATGTAAGGCATTATGGAGACGAAGTTGAACAAAAATCAAACCTCGCCTTCCACATACCCAACAACGATGAGAAACCCGGGGCTTCACTTTATATTTAATATACACTACGATTATATACCATAAATTATCAGGAAAAACAAAAAATGTGTGTGATATTAACTCTTGATAAAAGTACGATAATCTTCTCAATTTTTGTATCATTTCTTTAAAACTAAACAAACAAACAAAATATGTAGGCCTATATATTTATATACATTAAACAAAGATCCCTCTCATATACCTGACAGGCTAGTTTGACCCATACATTTCACATTGGCCAATGTATAGTTCACAATACTTTATAGCTTGTACTTTTCTTTTCCTCGTTCCCCATTTTATCTAATTATTTTTCCTTTCTTTTCCCCTCCCTCCTTTCCCTTCTCCTTTCCTCCTCTTCTCTCCTATCTCTTTCCTCTCTCTTTCTTCTTTTTCTATTTTTCCTTTCCAAACTTCCACATTAAACCTGTCGTTTTCAATAGTATCCCCAAGTTGAAAGCACGTGAAATCTCCTCCATGCAGCCTTCATTAATGGGGAGGTAGATGGGGATAAAAATAAATTCATCTCTTCCATACCAATAGATCGCTGACAGAGCAATAATAAACAAGCCCTGCCAAACAAACCATCAGCCTGAAGAATCTTTTATTTAAAAAAAAGAACTCAATGTTGTCACTTCATCTCCGATATTCAACATGTAAGGCATTATGGAGACGAAATTGAACAAAATCAAACCTCGCCTTCCACATACCCAACAACGATGAGAAACCCGGGGCTTCACTTTATATTTAATATACACTACGATTATATACCATAAATTATCAGGAAAAACAAAAAATGTGTGTGATATTAACTCTTGATAAAAGTACGATAATCTTCTCAATTTTTATATCATTTCTTTAAAACTGAACAAACAAACAAAATATGTAGGCCTATATATTTATATACATTAAACAAAGATCCCTCTCATATACCTGACAGGCTAGTTTGACCCATACATTTCACATTGGCCAATGTATAGTTCACAATACTTTATAGCTTGTACTTTTCTTTTCTCAATTTCCTATGGAAAAGAGAAATCTTAATAACATATTGATTGGTGTAACATTCTTGATTACATAACTCATCAGCTATTACCACACTCTTTTTTGTTGTTGACAAGAATGATATGAAAGGCATAAAGTAAATCTTGGAATATTATTCATCTTTGTCATAGGAACCTATTTTACAGTAACAAAATGGTCTTTGACCTATTAAATGGCTGCACATTATGTTATTCTGTGTCCATGCCTGACAATCACTTTGAAGTTTATAAGTCAATCCTGGTTGCAGTTACTGTCTGAGTTAGGGTGAATCTCGCTGCTCATTCGTACAATTCTACACCATCATAATATGCTCTTGTAGGTAGCGCTTGCCTTTAGTATCTTATTAATCTCTTCTTTTGGCTGAAAAAAGTATTCACATTAACTTGCACATAATTTAATCTACAACTGATTTCCAGTGAAAACAATACATGTAGCTCGCTTTTTGCTTCTCATACTGTAAAAAAATACTTATCTGAAAACAGATCGTGGTAGGTCTCCTTGTAATCACAAACAAAATCATGAATTAGGGGTAGCTGGAAGTTCAGGTTCTCCATAAGTCGTATGACATCTTGACTTGAGGCATGTCGTAGTAGAAACGAGATCCTTACACTTGTTACATAAAACTTTTTCCTTCCTGGCGTAATGAAGTGCTCGATTTAGAGCTGTAGGATTCAAACGAAGATTGTCGAAACGTGATTTCCATTGAAAACAATACATGTAGCTCGCTTTTTGCTTCACACACTGTAGCACATCTATGAAGTAAAGGATACTTATCTGAAAACAGATCGTGGTAGGTCTCCTTGTAATCACAAACAAAATCATGAATTAGGGGTAGCTGGAAATTCAGGTTCTCCATAAGTCGTATGACATCTTGACTTGAGGCATGTCGTAGTAGAAACGAGAGCTTTAAACTTGTTACATAAAAGTTTTTCCTTCCTGGCGTAATGAAGTGCTCGATTAGAGCTGTAGAGTTCAAACGAAGATTGTCGAAACGTGATTTCCGTTGAAAACAATACATGTAGCTCGCTTTTTGCTTCACACACTGTAGCACATCTATGAAGTAAAGGATACTTATCTGAAAACAGATCGTGGTAGGTCTCCTTGTAATCACAAACAAAATCATGAATTAGGGGTAGCTGGAAATTCAGGTTCTCCATAAGTCGTATGACATCTTGACTTGAGGCATGTCGTAGTAGAAACGAGAGCTTTACACTTGTTACATAAAACTTTTTCCTTCCTGGCGTAATGAAGTGCTCGATTAGAGCTGTAGAGTTCAAACAAAGATTGTCGAAACGTGATTTCCATTGAAAACAATACATGTTGTAGCTCTCTTTTTGCTTCACACACTGTAGCACATACTTGTTACATAAAACTTTTTCCTTCCTGGCGTAATGAAGTGCTCGATTTAGAGCTGTAGGATTCAAATGAAGATTGTCGAAACGTGACTCAATATCCCTTCTCCTCCGCTTCCATTCGGGAGCACTTGCCTCTCCATAGGCCGTATGACATCTTGACTTGAGGCATGTCGTAGCCAAAGCGAGAGCATTGTCAGATGACACTTGTTGCATACAGCTTTTTCCTTCCTGACATATTGATATGCTCCTATTTTGTAATGATTTAGAACTGTAGAACTCATACGAAGATTGTCGAAACTTGACTCAATATCCCCTCTCCTCAGCTTCCATTCGAGAGCACTTGCCTCTAATTTCTTATTAATCTCTTCTTTTGGCTGAACAGAGAATATTCCCTTTAGTTCCTGCTTTAACTTTGCACTGTATCTTCCCATGTGTAAGAGTAACTCAACATACATCATTATATAATGAAAAATCTCGACGAACGAAACCGACTCGATCTGCAGATTTCCCGCATGAACTAAACTTTAGGTGACGCACAACTCAACAACAGTAGTCCGAAAACTTGCATATAATTAATCTTCAGCTGATTTCCATTAAAGACGGTGCTCGACTATCCGAAATCAAATCGTGGTAGGTCTTCTACTTGTTATCAAAAACGAAATCATGGCTTTGGGTTTGGGGTAGCTGTAAATTCAGTTCTCCATAGGCCGTATGACATCTTGACCCTCCTCTCGCAAACCTTGGATGAATCTTTGGTGGGCTGCCACTGGCAGCCACACCTTGTTTATGAATAGTTTGCTTGGTTCAGACTTTGAGAAGTACGCAAGTTTGCCTGCTTTTCTTGCCGCAAAAAGAGCTGGCATCTGCTTTTGCCTCAAATTCCTCATTCTCAATGGGATATCTTCCCGTATGGAAATTGTCCCTTTCAGGTTTCTCGCATTCTTCATAATGGTGTCCCTGTCCCTGTATCGAAAGAAGCGCGCCTTAATAGGGCGTGGCATGGTTTTCGTCATGATCCTATGCACCCTCTGATATTCTACGGCATCGGCCTCTTCTTCTGACATCTTCAAATTATTAATGTAGAAATCCTTCATAACTTGTTTGATGTCTTCTCCTTCCTTCTCTGGTAGTCCCATGAAAATAAGGTTCTCTCTTGCCACGTACACGGCAAGTTTGTCAATTTCCATTTGAAGAGCCGCTTCATTTTCCATTGCTTTCGCTTCCATCATCCTCATTTTCTTCTTAATCTCATCCAACTCCTTACTTTGAAAATCAATTGCTTCCTTTAAACCTTTGAATTGAGATTCAATTTGCTTCATTTGCTCTTTAATGTTAGCCTCCAGGGAAGAGAATCTTTCTCCTAATCTCTCTGTCTGCTGCTCCAGCAGCCGTCGGAGAGTCGGAAGCAGGTTTGTATCAGGGCTTGGGGGGCTCGAACCGGCATCAGCTCTCGGTCTCTTCGTAGATCCTTTTCCTGTATTACGTAAGTTGCTGGCCATATTTTCTATCACGCGTTCCAATGGGATTCGGGAGAGGCTCGAAAAACTCGTGTCTACTCTACGAACATAACAGACACACACACACACACACGCACGCACACACACACAGGCACATCAATCAAACGATAAGAAAACAGAGTTACTCATTTCTCCTCAAGATTCCTTAAACGGTCCAATCCCAGCATAACCTGAGGGTAGGCGACATCAACACAGCGGCATCAACATAGGCAAGAACCGGGGAGCCAGCATTGACCACCAACTTGAGATGAAAACCCAAGTTAAGAAGATCTGCAGATCTTCCATGGCTGCCATCCGCAAAATCGGACAGATCCGGATGTACCTTGACACTAAAACAACGTTAAACTCGTCCATGCATTCGTCATTTCACGACTGGACTCATCATGCAACTCTCTCCTCGCATCCAGAATAGCGTAGCCAGAATGATTGAGCAATCCCGACGGACAGGGCACACATCACACATCCTCCTTCGTCTCCACTGGTTAACTGTCAAAAAACGAATAAACTTCAAAGTGCTACTTCTCATATACAAAATACTCCACGACAAAGCCCCTTCATATCTATATCAAGTCCCACGCACCCATACTCAATTCTACGGCGAAAGATCCCTGAGCTACTATGGACCGACCCTATATGGAACAACCTCCCCCTCAATATTCGTAACGCCCCGACGTTCGATTCATTCAAATCACTTCTGAAGACATTTATGTTCATCCAATAGTCTGTTAATTATATGCACTTTCATATTAATTTATTGTCAAAAAATGTTATTTATTTACTACAATGTGTTTTTGTTAATTCATGCATATTTAAATCTTTCAATTAATCATTTAATGAACTGTATAATAAAATTGATTGCTGTAAAGCGTATAGACAATTTGTTATTATGCGCTTTATAAAAATGACTTTATTATTATTAATATCCTCTTATATACGTATCTCCTCTCACTCGATCCTCTCTCTTTCTCACACACTTCATTTCCTCTAGTAGGCCTATCCTTTCCTTTACTTATTACCCCCTCTCTCTCTCTCTCCTCCTCCTCTTCAAGGCCTACTATTATTTTCATTTAACGCACCCCACCCCCTCTCTTTCTCTCTCCATAATCATCTTCCTCCCAAAGGCCTACTATCATTTAACTCACCCACCCCCTCCATCTCTCTCCCTCTCTCTCTCTCTCTCTCTCTCATATTCCCTTCTTATTGTTGCCCCACAATCCTTTCCCATCGCTACTAAAGAATAGACTAATTTTAACACGAGCGGGCACAAAATTGAGTTATCATAAATTAAACTTGTTAATCTTTGAATCACAAACTTTGATCCTAATTGAACAGGTTCGAACCGGTTTACTTTTCCTGTTATCTGATTTATTACTTTATTACATATCATACAATTAACTCAAACCACCTTTAACAGGCTATGTGAACAGTGTAATCTTATCTGCAAATCTGCAAATCTGCAATTAGCCTTCAAACATTGGCCCTTCCTTATACCACACAAGTTCAACCCGACAATGGCTTTATAAAGGTCTTCAATCATGTAAACATCATCTTTTTAAGAAAACAAAACAAGTTTATGCATATTATTTCAAAATAATTACAGCTCTACAAAATTATGATTAGGACTTATCTTTGGTTATCTTTCCTTGATTCCAAACAGTATAATAATTTTGAGAGGTTTGTTTTTTAAAAATGAGCTTCCCAAAGCATTCAATTGGAGTTTCATATTAAGTACAAGTTGACTACAGTCAATTCCATTCTTTTAAAATGCAAAACACACAACCACCAATGATAAAGACACCAAATTAGAAATATCACTGCAGAATGAAATTCGGAAGACTGCGAAATAATAACATTATATAGTACATGGATTTACAAAACGAAGCTGCTATTTAAGGCATCATACGCATCACTACTTGTTGAATATCATTCAACTCCTTTTTCTGTTCTATTTGGGTTAGTATACTCTTGAATCATACAATGTACATTATAAACATGTTATCTGAAAACTCTGAAAGTACGAACAAAAATTACCTGAAGCAAAGAAAAAATATGAATGTAATTGCTTGCTTGTCAGATGTGCAAACTCTTATCTTATCGTGTGTTTTCTCTATAATGCAGTCATAAATTTCAAAACTGAATTAATACTTTTCATGATGTTTAACGAAATAAAAATCAAGTTACTCAACTCTCATCAGACAATATACATTTTATTTTTACATCTGAACATTGGTAGCTTTCAAATCTCATTTTGTACGCAATAAAATTATGTTTACAATCAGATAAAAAGTAGCGTTGACATTCACTGTAGAATGTGGAGCGTATTTAACAGGAGTTGCAGTCTGTTTGTACGGTATATGTTAATTCCATTCATTCATTTGATTTGTTTCACCTATACAATTTTCAAAATACGTTCTATTTCTCCGTAACAATTAGACAAGTGTGCACTTGTAAAATGGCGACTGGTCGGAATGCTCCCCGGGGAGTGGAGAATGTCCATACATTATGTGCGGGTAGGCCTGAATCTGATGACCGGGGTAATAATATATCTGTAAAGCGCCTAGAAACACCGTTGTATCGATGTATTTGGCGCTATATACAAGCGGGATATCATTATTATTATTTGGTAAATGGAGCCAACAAATAGCAAAAGCTAGTCAATGTAGACCTCGTTCAATATCGAAAGTAATTTATGACAAATCAATCATTAATAACAATTATCGAATAGAAGAAAAGTATGTTTAGTTTGTACTAACGTCGAACAACTTAATATATGCAGGAAGTAATAATATGTCTCAAACTAATACAAACACCAAATGGTTACCAAGTATTGACATGCACAGAATTATGTGTTGTATACTGATAGTATGAAATATACCCATCGACTATTATAACTTTCATAAGATGCCATTAACAATGAATTAAGATAATTTCCGATGTCGAACAGCTTTTAACTTTCTTAGTATCCAAACCGGGAATATCATTATAAAGGCAGGGTATTTTACCCACATTGTAACCATGCACTGCTGTAATGTATTTTCAATAGTACCATTTGAGGGGAGATACAGAACAGATCTTTGTAAACTACTTGAAATCGCAATGACCTGAAAAGAAATATATTTTCTTTTACAAATCTAATACACACAAACGTTATGCTTGCGAATATAATATGTTGTACTTACATGTACATGTATGTAACACGTGTCCACATGTATATCATAACTACATGTATCTAGGGGATATAACACTATCAGACGCCATGAGTACTGTTTTCATGTGGAAAAGACATTAAAGACAACTCTGGCTTTTGGTTTCTAGTTATTCTGCAGCCAAAGTAACTATTTCAGGTGGAATAGTAAGAAAATACACCTTTTTATCACAAGCAAATGCAAGTGTATTACGGGATAGAGAAACCAGGTAACACCATGTACTATTCAGTGTTAGTTCAAGCTCCTCGAACTCTTTCACTTTCTTGAGCTTCAAACCTTCGGGACGATAGAGAGTGATTTGTATTCTACCAGCTGGCTGATTGACACTCGCAATGAACACCCTGTCTTCCTCATCTACTGCTGGGTACAGGTATTCCCCCTCTTTGGCTGATATAGGATCACCCGATTCCCCATATCTGTCATAGACTCGTACTCTGCTGGGAATATTGTTGCAAGAACTTGAGATGATCACGCCTGTCTTGGTTGCAAGGGCTTGGTTTGGTATTTCCACTGTTGCAATTGAGTTCTTTCTCGTGCTAACAGTAGGATCATAGATATGAATCCGATCATTTCTGTTCGCCGCTATGATTTCATTCGTAGAGCTAACACTTAAATATGGGAATGAAAGTCCTGTTTCATTTAAGATTCTTTTATTTGATGTCGCCGACCAGTTTTTACTGAAGATCCTTATTTTCTCCCGATCTAATGGCACCACAATCTGCAAATTGCTTTGAACGGCGATATCGTAGACAGTTGCAAAATGTTGTGAACATTTGTGCACGCATCCATTGATTTCCACTTTATCAGCCTCTTTCCTGCTATTACCATATCCGACAAGAATCGAATTCTCAGATCGTGTTATGCCACTCATTGGAAATGGTAGGCCAACCACTTTTCCTATTGCCAATGAAGGAATGAAGGAAACACGACCAAGATCAAGTTGCGTATCTCCTGTCGGTATGAACAGTGTCGCTGTATTACGTGTCATTAAGACGGTTACAGATTTCTCATCAATAGCTTCCTCCAAGAGACCTTCCAGTTCACTGGAGATTAATGAGTGCGCCGCCAGACTGTCTTTCTCTAAATGTCTTGACCTTCCGTTGGCCACGAGGCTCACAGAGCTTGAAATAGCCTCGATCTTCTGTCGATGACGAGACTTCAAGGCATCAAGTTCTTTGTCACAATTCTCTTGCAGGAGCTGTGTTTCTGTGATAAGCAGCTGCCTATTCTCTTTCAGTTTGTCAATTTTCCCCATGAATGCCTCTTCTATGTTACCTTGCAGCTTTTGGATAGCCGTGTAGATTTCTTGGCGTTTGGATTCAATATTCTGGATATGTTTCTCGAACTCGTTTTTTCTGTCGTTGCTGCGCTTGAGGATATTGTCCACTTTCTGCTGAATCTCCCTCTCGACGTCGGCCTGATTTTTGAAGCTGTGATCACGATGATCAACGATCATGCACTTCAGACATAGATATACTTTGCAATCTTCGCAAAAAAGATCCTTGTTTTCATGCTTGTGCACAAAACACTTGTTTCTGACTTGCCCGATACTGGCAGTTCCATCCACGACGTCTTTCATGGACACAACCTGATGTCCCTTGAAGAACGATGTCAGTTGACTATGACCATGGTGGCACTTTGCGCACATGAAAGTGCCACATTCGTAGCAGAAGGATACAGCATCTCCCTGGAGCTCACAAAGAGTGCATCTCGTTTGACCATCCAGAACGGTATTTATCCCAGCATGCGAGCTGTGGTACTCGTCTACCAAGGCTTTGACGGTGAAGTTCGGGGGTAGACCAGCGACTCGACTTTCAGCCAACTTTGTGACTTTCCTGCAGAGAGGACACACCATGTGATCTAAGTCTCGATGGGCGGCATCATACCTCTCTAAACACTGCTTGCAGAACGTATGTCCACATATCAACATGGAAGCATTATCAAACACGTCCAGGCACAAAGGACACAATATATTTTGAGAAGCTGCCTCTTCTGTTTTTTCCGCCATGACGTAGATTAATCAATGTATTTCCACCAACGTACAATGTAGGTTTATGGTTCGGCCAGATTCAAAGCACGAAACCAGTACCAGCCACTTGCAGTCGACAGTGTGTGTTATTGAATGGATCCGCCCATATCAAATGAACGAGGAAAATTGTCCAAACTGCTGAATCAAAGTTTTGATGTTTCAAATGTATGTCAAACTTGTGCACAGTTTAACTTCACACTATACGGAACATGGCATTTGTCTTGACAAGTTTTGATGCTTGTGTACTCTCAATGGCAATTTAAACGCAGGCCTATTATGTCCTTATTTATTTAAAAGAATACATGTACACCTTCAAAGGTATACACGTATAAAATGGCGCAGACGCGTAATGAAAAAAGAGACAATTGTATGCACTGGCGTTGAGTGGAATCGCTATAAAGTACAGTGTGTACCAGAAAAAATACACACTTTTTAAAATATCTTCCAAAATTATAATTTCGCAATGTCTGCATTATTTTTTCTTGATAAGAAATTATAGGTGAGAGTTTATTCAATCGGATAACACTAACACTGTTGACGACAGTTTACGCTCGAGAAAGCAGTGGTTAATTTCGAACGATTCGCGATAATTAATGGTTTGCGAAAAAATGTTCATTTTTGAATTGGAGCAAAGGTAATAGATGTCAGACATCAATTACAGTTATCAATAATTAACTTGAACCATCAGTTTATCTTTGGCCTTACATCTGCAGTCGACCATGCACCCCTAGACCTACCGTCATCCTCACACACATAATTATATACGGACACGCACGCGCACACATGCACATAACCAGTGCGTAGAGATCTATAAGAACACCAGTGGCGTACGCAGGATTTTTTCATGGAGGGGGGGGGGGGGGGGGGTGGGGTGTTTTAAAATTGGATGGCATCATTGATGTGACCCCGCGAGGTAGCGAAGCAACCGAACTGGAGAGTGTGTTGGAGGAGGTTATTCCATCCAACGTCGTGAATTTCGATATCCTAGCTTTCAAAAAACCTGGGGTTTTCCTGCATTTCAAGTTTTCACGTTTCTTTTTTTTCCTTTCACATTTTACAGTAAAGAGAAAGAGAGAGAGACATATTAAATGTAAATCATAAAGAGAAAAAATAGAGATATCATCAAATTAAAATTTTGGACGATTCTTTTCGAGTGAGTACTTTTTGTTTATACACCCTGTATAAATATTCCACGTTCTAACTCCGGGTTTCCCCCACGCACTTTAAACTTTGCCCTAGACTACATAAATAATTGTATTTCAATACAAAAGTCAACATGCGAATAACTAATATGTTAAATATACATTATCGCACGTGCATCTGAAGCCGGTGAGTCTGGCCAGGCTAACATGTTGTTAGGCTATGGTCACAACTCAGAGAAGCGACCGACCGATAAGTAGCCTGCTCGGTCGCCGCTGGGATTGAGGCATCGCCCACCGATTTTTGGAGAAGTCGAGCAGGATGTACAGCCCAAGCGATGCCTGGACGGTTCCCTGTCGATTTCTCGTCGGTCGCCGGTCGATTTTAGGTGAAAACTGGGCGAAATCGCGGAGCTTTTCCGCGCGGCGTCCCGGCAGTGACCGACTGATGACCCTCCGATTCCCGGGCGGTCTCCCACCGGCGGAACATTTGCGGGTGTCTCGTAGGTGTACCTGCGGCGGCCCGCCGGGCTCTGCCGAAAATTTCTCACGGGCAACCTGGGTATATATGACTTCCCCAGACTGGTCATCAATAACAACGCTTTTGCTCTTCATCTGAGAGGTCAACGAGGTCTACGATGCCGTTGATTCCACCTCAACGACTACGACAGCGAGATCCACAACCCCAGCACTTTGGTCTGCTGAGGGAGAGGGTGGCATTTGCCCGTTACCGTTACAATCTTACCCTGGCGGCCCTGGTTGCCCTGGTGGCAGAATAAGAAAGACGTGCGGAGATCCTGCGCAGAAGAAGAAGATGGTGGGTGAGACCTTGGATTGCCCGGCGACCAATCTATGGCCAATACGAGCAGCTCATGAATGAGCTCAGAAGGGAAAGCCCGGCAGACTTCAAGTCCTTCCTCCGGGTGGAGCCAGATCTGTTTTTAGAGCTGGTACAACATTTTGGTCCCAGGATCGAGAAGAGTAAAAAGTAAGTAGGTTTGGCAATTTAAACTCAAATCAAACGTTTGACCCGGGCAATACCACGAGAAGTACACCGGAATGTGAATTTGTTCCATGAAATATATTTTGAATCTTATGAAATCTCCCCGCATTATTCTTAAATGAATAATCAAGAAACAGGTTATGCTTTAATTTAAAACCATGACATTTATCCTGCGAGTCTTGCTTATACGATAAACGAGAACATACAAGTCAGTAAAGACGGTACTGTAGTGAGTGACAAATGTATAATGTACATTTTCCTTGTTGGTTCTTCTTTTGCAGAGGCAGAGCCCCCTTGCAGCCTGGCTTGAAACTCGCGATCACCCTGCGCTTCCTTGCCACAGGCAACCCTTTCCGGTCCACGAAGTTCAGCCTTAGGGTGGCCCACAACACCATCTCTATCCTCGTCTCCGAGGTGTGCCAGGCCATCGTTGACGAATACAGGCAGAAAGTTTTCAACACCCCATCCACCCCTGATGAGTGGCGGCGCGTGGCCCAGGTCTTTCAGGATAGCTCGCACTTTCCCCATGTCTGCGGAGCGGTTGACGGCAAGCACGTGGCCATTCGGAAGCCGGCTCACAGTGGCAGTACATACCACAGTATCGTCATACTGGTGCTCGCCGACGGTGAATACAAAGCTCTCTGGGCTGACGTTGGTTCACCGGGCTCCGAGTCCAACTGCGGCATTTTCAACAAGTCCGGGCTCCTCCGTTCTCTCATCAATCACTGGCACCATCGGCTTTCCGCCACCTGAGCCCCTGCCCAACGACGACCAAGACTCTGGCCCGTATTCTGAAGTCAGGTTTAGTTAAACCCAGGTTTAACTTTAAACCCAGGTTTAACTTTAAACCCAGGTTTAACTAAGCCAGACTTCAGGTCTAAGTATCATTTCAGTTTCTGAAAGCCAGGTTTAGTTAAACCCAGGTTTAAGTCTAAAACCCAGGTTTAAAGTTAAGCCAAGGTTTAACTACCATGGAGATGTAGTCTGCTTCTACTGCACATGCTCAGTACAACTCATCCATCTTCAAGGGTAGCTGATATAGGCTTTTTTATAGCTGGATTTTGTGCTGCAAATTTAATTATTTCAATTCAAAATATTCGACACAAACAAATATCTTTCGAAGCAACCATTGAACGTTATGACGTGATCTTTTGTTTTGTTTTACCCTTAGATTTATTGTAAAACTGCTGAAAAAGTCTGAATCGTGGTGGAATTGATCTTTACGAATAAATAAATAATCAATACAAAAATCGGTAGAACTAATTCTACAATTTCTGCATGCCCAGATTAGTCAAAACTTCCAGAACCGTCATAAAAATGCTCTAAATACATATGGAAAACTTACGCGCATCTGCTCTGCGCCTCGTCGCTTATCCTGTTAAGCACGGGGAACGTACACCAAAAAAGCCATGTTTTGATATAATTGCTGGTATTACGGGAAAATGGAATTTTAAAAAAAAAATCTTCGGACGGTTTCTTATAATTTGAAATGTCGTCTTAAAAATGATACTAAATTTGGGATTATTCTTTCAGGGGAAACGGTTGCACTTTTCCCCTAAAAGTTTTGACTTTTTCAGCCTGCCTATGGAGATTGCACTGTTTTTCCCCTTTTTTGTCGGGTTTCGCTCAGTCAACCAGTCGGCAAATCTTACACGAGTGACGTATAAAAAATCTTCGGACGGATTCAGAAACCTTGACATCCCACCTTTACGTTGGTATAACGATTGTTTTCATTTGTGGAGGGGAAACGGTGGCAATTTTCCAACAAATAAAAGGTAGCTTTTCATAGTAAACCAAGGTGACTGGGATAGTGTAGCGCTATAGCTACTCACAACGAGTGCGCCCGTACCGTACAAACAATGCACAGTTATAGCTTGATCCGTGCAATCGCTGTAGAGGTCAGTGTGTGTATTTAACGCAGTGCGTACAGAGTGTGTGCGTTGCGCTCAAAATCTCGGAGACCGCATTACGCGCATCATGTCTATACATGCGCACCCGAATGGGTCATTGCACTCCAACTAGAGGGAAGTCAGTATAATCATTGGCAAAGGGAATGAGTTCGATTTCGTCTACGGTGTAATGGCAAGCCTCTGCTGGTGTAGTCTACCGTAATTTTGCATTTATTTAACTATAGGTGAGTTTCATTTCTAATTCTAGTTTGTTAGTGTTAGTAAGTAGTCAACGAGAGCAAGCGCTCGCACCCCTGCTTTGTCGCATTGAACTAGTCCGATCAGTGTACTTTCACGCAAGAGTGCACTTGAGCGCGCTCTCTTCGTATAAAGCGGTTGTTTAGTGCTGTATTCTTTTATGCGCGTTTAGGGCTAAAAGTTTTCCATATGGATTTAGATGACTAAAAGATAAACTTAAAATGATCAAAAATACCTTCTTGATGCAGAATAACTAGTCCAAAGTCAACATTGCTGAAGCTCATTTGTTTGATTTTTAGGCGTTTTTTTTAAAGGACAAATGCAATCCTTTTTCGAACCAACGTGTCGGGTAACGCGACCCCGGCCCCCTTCTCGGTCACCGTGCGCGCATATCATGCATTCGATCGTGCGCGCATTCATTCGTACGTACACACGGTTTAGAAAACGTATTGCATTGTCCTAAAAAAAAACGCTTAAAATTCGACCATAATTATGAGCTTCAAAGTTGACTTTGGATTAGTTATTCTGCATCAATAAGGTATTTGTGATCATTTCTCTTTTAGTCATTTTAATCTTATTTAGGTCTAGATCTAGACCTCTAGATCTAGACCCTCTACTCTAGTGCATCTTTAGCCTTTAGGATGTTCTGGATGTTTTGACATCATAATATAGACTAATTTATATAGATGTCTAGATCTAGACTAGGCAGTAGGCGCACCTAATCATACTCATCATAGGCCTAGGGTCTAGACTAGACTAGGCCCTAGCCTAGGGCAAAAATTGTAGAGTTAGATCTAGATGCTACCCAAAACTCTAGTAGGTCTAGAGTTCCGGCTTAAATAATACGCTCGTTGGCTCTTAATTAGACTAATCCATGATTGTCTTATAAATATAGATCTAGATTTAGCTCTAGGATTTACTCTGAACTCTAATCCAACCTTACAATTTTATTTTAACTCGCCTTTGTTTACATCGTTGACGTTGGGACGCAATTCGAAAATGTGTAAAAAGTTAGATCTATTGCACTCGCAGTTTCAAAACTACGTGAGCATTACGTCAAACTAAAGGTATGGGGCTACTATATTTGTTTTCATCTGCAACAAAGTGATACGTGTTGATTTACTTTGGCATTTTTTTAGTTTCAAGGATTGCCGTACTATATAAATCACACAATCTTATATAAAATAAAAAATCTTAAGACTTAGAAAATATTAGGCATAAAGATTCAATAAGCAAATGAAGTATCCAAATTAATGTTCAAACTTGCCGAATGCATAAAATCGCAAGGCCAACTTTCATCATCCGCACGCGATGTGTGTGTTGGAGTCAGCGAGCTAGCGCTTTTAGCAAGTGCAAATCGCTGTTTGTTTGCCTATTTAAAAACGACAGCGATGCAAAAAAATCATCGTCGCCATTATTGTGAAAGGTTTTTTTTCTTCCACAAGAGGTCTCTTCGGTCTAATTATTTGCAATAATTCGTATTAATGCCTTTTAATGGTGTCTTCTTCTTCTCTGAATATCCAACAAATAGTTAGACCTGACTTAAGCCAGACTTAAACTAGGTGTACCCCAGGTTTAAATATGTGTACAATTTCCACAGAGTTAGACCAGGCTTAAACCTAGGTTTAAGTTAAACCTGACTTAAGAAACGCAAAATTAAACCTAGGTTTAAATCTGAGAGTTAGGCGAGGCTTAGACTAGACTTAAACCTAGGTTTAAAGTTAAACCTGACTTCAGAATACGGGCCTCTGGGTTTTTCCTCCTGGGGATAATGCGTTCCGCCTCCGGGAGTTCATGCTCCCTGTCCTCCCTGTCCTCCCTGTCATCCATGTCGCTATCCGAGTCCTCTTCTGCATGGGCTGCCTGAGTTGCAGTTGCCTCTTTCTCCTTTTGGGGAGACCCTGGTGGGGGCTTCCTTGCCTCTGTCCTTCCCCTGCCTCCTCCGCTCAGCCTAGGATCCTTTTCCCCCACTTGCCTCTTGGTTTTCTGACGTGTTTTGGGCATTTCTTCAGCGAATCAAAATCTTCGGATAGAAATATAGCTGGTGTCTCTTGTCACTTGTCAATGCCATTGCCATTGCCATTGTCATGCATTGCTGGCACTGGCGCTGCCGGACGCCGACCGATTTTGAACTCGTAGTCCAGTGACCGATTGATCTCCCAGCGGCGACCGGGCGGCGAGCGGTCGGCAGCCTCTGACCTAGCTGCTTTGATATTTGACCTAAATCGCACAACGGCGAACGCTCGATTAGGTCGGTGCCTGGGCACCGAGCGTATTTTGGGCGGCGAGTGAAAAGTGAGCAGGCGCCGCCCAAATTTTAACTCCGTGCTAAAACTTCACCGGTGACTGAACGATGCCCTAAAATCAAGCGGTGCCCGGGAGGCTGCCGCTCGGTGCCCGGGCGAAATCGGCTAAAAACTCGCCGCCCGGCCGCCGAGCAGGCTACTTTTGGGTGTTGTGAACATAGCTTGATAATAACAAATGATATTGATATCATATAGGCTTAATTGACAGTTTGTTGCACCCATACCCCTGTATGAAGTTGAAGAGGCAGGTAAACAAACCCTAATATGTGCTCGAAATCGCCCCCCCCCCCCCCGCACCCGACGAACATTGCACACTAGCTTCGGAGTTTGCTAGTGGACTCTTATTTCCTCTCTTTGAAGGAAGCCGTGATTTAAAAGCGAGAAGAAAAGCTGACCTAGTATACTTAAGACTTTACCCCCCCCCCCCCCCCATGACCGAGCCTACGCTACGTACGCCACTAATGGAAAATGGTGCAAAAATGATAGTTTTAAAAATCATTCTGTTTACGTTCGGTAATTTTGCACTAAAAATAAAAAACTAAGAAGAAGAAAAAGATGCAGAACATTCTTCCCCTCTCTCTCTCTCTCTCTCTCTCTCTCTCACACACACACACACCCACCATATGCATGTATCAAAAGTATATAATGGTCTGCGTAAGGAGTATGGTGGAGTGGTAGATGTATGGAAGTGGGGGGGGGGGGTGGTAGAGGTAGGGTGGAAAGGTGGTCGAGGTAGGCTAGAGGAGTGTAGAGGTAGGGTAGTGGGGTGGTAGATGTATGATGGAGGGGTGGTAGAGGTAGGTTGAGGGTGGAGAGGTAGAGTGGATGGAGGAGAAGTAGGGTGAATGGAGGAGAGGTAGGGTGGATGTGGGAGAGGTAGGGTGGATGTAGGAGAGGTAGGGTGGAGGAGTGGTAGGGTGGATGGAGGACAGGTAGGGTGGATGGAGGAGTGGTAGGGTGGATGGAGGAGAGGTAGGGTGGATGGAGGAGAGGTAGGGTGGATGGAGGAGAGGAAGGGTGGAGGAGTGGTAGGGTGGATGGAGGAAAGGTAGGGTGGATGGAAGAGAGGTAGGTTTGATGGAGGAGAGGTAGGGTGGATGGAGGAGATGTAGGGTGGATGGAGGAGAGGTAGGGTGGATGGAGGAGAGGTATGGTGGATGGAAGAGAGGTAGGGTGGAGGAGTGGTAGGGTGGATGGAGGAGAGGTAGGGTGGATGGAGGAGAGGTAGGGTGGATGGAGGAGAGGTAGGGTGGATGGAGGAGATGTAGGGTGGATGGAGGAGAGGTAGGGTGGATGGAGGAGAGGTAGGGTGGATGGAGGAATGGTAGGGTGGATGGAGGAGAGGTAGGGTGGATGGAGGAGAGGTAGGGTGGATGGAGGAGTGGAAGGGTGGAGGAGAGGTAGGGTGGATGAAGGAGAGGTAGGGTGGATGGAGGAGAGGAAGGGTGGAGGAGTGGTAGGGAGCGTGGATGGAGGAGAGGTAGGGTGGATGGAGGAGAGGTAGGGTGGATGGAGGAGAGGTAGGGTGGATGGAGGAGAGTTAGGGTGGATGGAGGAGAGGTAGGGTGGATGGAAGAGAGGTAGGTTTGATGGAGGAGAGGTAGGGTGGATGGAGGAGATGTAGGGTGGATGGAGGAGAGGTAGGGTGGATGGAGGAGAGGTAGGGTGGATGGAGGAGATGTAGGGTGGATGGAGGAGAGGTAGGGTGGATGGAGGAGAGGTATGGTGGATGGAAGAGAGGTAGGGTGGAGGAGTGGTAGGGTGGATGGAGGAGAGGTAGGGTGGATGGAGGAGAGGTAGGGTGGATGGAGGAGAGGTAGGGTGGATGGAGGAGAGGTAGGGTGGAGGAGAGTTAGGGTGGATGGAGGAGAGGTAGGGTGGATGGAGGAGAGGTAGGGTGGATGGAGGAGATGTAGGGTGGATGGAGGAGAGGTAGGGTGGAGGAGTGGTAGGGTGGATGGAGGAGAGGTAGGGTGGATGGAAGAGAGGAAGGGTGAAGGAGTGGTAGGGTCGATGGAGGAGAGGAAGGGTGGATAGAGGAGAGGTAGGGTGGATGGAGGAGAGGAAGGGTGAAGGAGTGGTAGGGTGGATGGAGGAGAGGTAGGGAGGATGGAGGAGAGGTAGGGTGGATGGAAGAGAGGTAGGTTTGATGGAGGAGAGGTAGGGTGGATGGAGGAGAGGTAGGGTGGATGGAGGAGAGGTAGGGTGGATGGAGGAGAGGTAGGGTGGATGGAGGAGAGGTAGGGTGGATGGAGGAGAGGTAGGGTGGATGGAGGAGGAATGGTAGGGTGGATGGAGGAGAGGTAGGGTGGATGGAGGAGTGGAAGGGTGGAGGAGAGGTAGGGTGGATGAAGGAGAGGTAGGGTGGATGGAGGAGAGGAAGGGTGGAGGAGTGGTAGGGTGGATGGAGGAGAGGTAGGGTGGATGGAGGACAGGTAGGGTGGATGGAGGAGTGGTAGGGTGGATGGAGGAGAGGTAGGGTGGATGGAGGAGATGTAGGGTGGATGGAGGAGAGGTAGGTTTGATGGAGGAGAGGTAGGGTGGATGGAGGAGATGTAGGGTGGATGGAGGAGAGGTAGGGTGGATGGAGGAGAGGTATGGTGGATGGAAGAGAGGTAGGGTGGAGGAGTGGTAGGGTGGATGGAGGAGAGGTAGGGTGGATGGAGGAGAGGTAGGGTGGATGGAGGAGGTATGGAGGAGAGGTAGGGTGGATGGAGGAATGGTAGGGTGGATGGAGGAGAGGTAGGGTGGATGGAGGAGAGGTAGGGTGGATGGAGGAGTGGAAGGGTGGAGGAGAGGTAGGGTGGATGGAGGAGAGGTAGGGTGGATGGAGGAGAGGTAGGGTGGATGGAGGAGAGGTAGGGTGGATGGAGGAGAGGTAGGGTGGATGGAGGAGAGGTAGGGTGGATGGAGGAGAGGTAGGGTGGATGGAGGAGAGGTAGGGTGTATGGAGGAGAGGTAGGGTGGATGGAGGAGAGGTAGGGTGGATGGAAGAGAGGAAGGGTGAAGGAGTGGTAGGGTCGATGGAGGAGAGGAAGGGTGGATAGAGGAGAGGTAGGGTGGATGTAGGAGAGGTAGGGTGGAGGAGTGGTAGGGTGGATGGAGGAGAGGTATAGGGTGGATGGAGGACAGGTAGGGTGGATGGAGGAGTGGTAGGGTGGATGGAGGAGAGGTAGGGTGGATGGAGGAGAGGTAGGGTGGATGGAGGAGAGGAAGGGTGGAGGAGTGGTAGGGTGGATGGAGGAAAGGTAGGGTGGATGGAAGAGAGGTAGGTTTGATGGAGGAGAGGTAGGGTGGAAGGAGGAGATGTAGGGTGGATGGAGGAGAGGTAGGGTGGATGGAGGAGAGGTATGGTGGATGGAAGAGAGGTAGGGTGGAGGAGTGGTAGGGTGGATGGAGGAGAGGTAGGGTGGATGGAGGAGAGGTAGGGTGGATGGAGGAGAGGTAGGGTGGATGGAGGAGAGGAAGGGTGGAGGAGTGGTTGGGTGGATGGAGGAGAGGTAGGGTGGATGGAGGAGAGGTAGGGTGGATGGAGGAATGGTAGGGTGGATGGAGGAGAGGTAGGGTGGATGGAGGAGAGGTAGGGTGGATGGAGGAGAGGTAGGGTGGATGGAGGAGAGGTAGGGTGGATGGAGGAGAGGTAGGGTGGATGGAGGAGAGGTAGGGTGTATGGAGGAGAGGTAGGGTGGATGGAGGAGAGGTAGGGTGGATGGAAGAGAGGAAGGGTGAAGGAGTGGTAGGGTCGATGGAGGAAAGGAAGGGTGGATAGAGGAGAGGTAGGGTGGATGGAGGAGAGGAAGGGTGAAGGAGTGGTAGGGTGGATGGAGGAGAGGTAGGGAGGATGGAGGAGAGGTAGGGTGGATGGAAGAGAGGTAGGTTTGATGGAGGAGAGGTAGGGTGGATGGAGGAGAGGTAGGGTGGATGGAGGAGAGGTAGGGTGGATGAAGGAGAGGTAGGGTGGATGGAGGAGAGGTAGGGTGGATGGAGGAGAGGTAGGGTGGATGGAGGAGAGGTAGGGTGGATGGAGGAGAGGTAGGGTGGATGGAGGAGAGGTAGGGTGGATGGAGGAGAGGTAGGTTTGATGGAGGAGAGGTAGGGTGGATGGAGGAGAGGTAGGGTGGATGGAGGAGAGGTAGGGTTGATGGAGGAGAGGTAGGGTGAACGGAGGAGAGGTAGGGTGGATGGAGGAGAGGTAGGGTGGATGGAGGAGAGGTAGGGTGGGTGAATGGATGAGTGGTTGGATGGAGGAGAGGTAGGATGGAGAGGTAGGTTTGATGGAGGAGAGGTAAGGTGAATGGAGGAGAGGTAGGGTAGAGGGAGGAGAGGTAGGGTGGATGGAGGAGAGGTAGGGTAGAGGGAGGAGAGGTGGGGTAGAGGGAGGAGAGGTAGGGTGGATGGAGGAGAGGTAGGGTAGAGGGAGGAGAGGTGGGGTAGAGGGAGGAGAGGTAGGGTGGATGGAGGAGAGGTAGGGTGGATGGAGGAG
Source organism: Strongylocentrotus purpuratus (assembly GCF_000002235.5). Lineage (NCBI taxonomy): Eukaryota > Metazoa > Echinodermata > Echinoidea > Camarodonta > Strongylocentrotidae > Strongylocentrotus > Strongylocentrotus purpuratus. Next base: position 29,201,715 of record NW_022145597.1, read on the forward strand.
AGGTAGAGTGGATGGAGGAGAGGTAGGGTTGATGGAGGAGAGGTAGGGTGAACGGAGGAGAGGTAGGGTGGATGGAAGAGAGGAAGGGTGAAGGAGTGGTAGGGTCGATGGAGGAGAGGAAGGGTGGATAGAGGAGAGGTAGGGTGGATGGAGGAGAGGTAGGGTGAAGGAGTGGTAGGGTGGATGGAGGAGAGGTAGGGAGGATGGAGGAGAGGTAGGGTGGATGGAAGAGAGGTAGGTTTGATGGAGGAGAGGTAGGGTGGATGGAGGAGAGGTAGGGTGGATGGAGGAGAGGTAGGGTGGATGGAGGAGAGGTAGGGTGGATGGAGGAGAGGTAGGGTGGATGGAGGAGAGGTAGGGTGGATGGAGGAGAGGTAGGGTGGATGGAGGAGAGGTAGGGTGGATGGAGGAGAGGTAGGGTGGATGGAGGAGAGGTAGGTTTGATGGAGGAGAGGTAGGGTGGATGGAGGAGAGGTAGGGTGGATGGAGGAGAGGTAGGGTTGATGGAGGAGAGGTAGGGTGGATGGAGGAGAGGAAGGGTGAAGGAGTGGTAGGGTCGATGGAGGAGAGGAAGGGTGGATAGAGGAGAGTTAGGGTGGATGGAGGAGAGGAAGGGTGAAGGAGTGGTAGGGTGGATGGAGGAGAGGTAGGGAGGATGGAGGAGAGGTAGGGTGGATGGAAGAGAGGTAGGTTTGATGGAGGAGAGGTAGGGTGGATGGAGGAGAGGTAGGGTGGATGGAGGAGAGGTAGGGTGGATGGAGGAGAGGTAGGGTGGATGGAGGAGAGGTAGGGTGGATGGAGGAGAGGTAGGGTGGATGGAGGAGAGGTAGGGTGGATGGAGGAGAGGTAGGGTGAACGGAGGAGAGGTAGGGTGGATGGAGGAGAGGTAGGGTGGGTGAATGGATGAGTGGTTGGATGGAGGAGAGGTAGGATGGAGAGGTAGGTTTGATGGAGGAGAGGTAAGGTGGATGGAGGAGAGGTAGGGTAGAGGGAGGAGAGGTAGGGTGGATGGAGGAGAGGTAGGGTAGAGGGAGGAGAGGTGGGGTAGAGGGTAGGAGAGGTAGGGTGGATGGAGGAGAGGTAGGGTGGATGGAGGAGAGGTAGAGTGGATGGAGGAGAGGTAGGGTTGATGGAGGAGAGGTAGGGTGAACGGAGGAGAGGTAGGGTGGATGGAGGAGAGGTAGGGTGGGTGAATGGATGAGTGGTTGGATGGAGGAGAGGTAGGATGGAGAGGTAGGGTGGATGGAGGAGAGGTAAGGTGGATGGAGGAGAGGTAGGGTGGATGGAGGAGAGGAAGGATAGATGAGGAGAGGTAGGATGGATGGAGGAGAGGTAGGGTGGATGGAGGAGAGGTAGGGTGGATGGAGGAGAGGTAGAGTGGATGGAGGGGAGGTAGGGTGGATGGAGGGAGGTAGGGTGGATGGAGGAGAGGTAGGCTGGATGGAGGAGAGGTAGAGTGGATGGTGGAGAAGTAGGGTGAATGGAGGAGAGGAAGGATAGATGGAGGAGAGGTAGGATGGATGGAGGGGAGGTAGGGTGGGTGGAGGAGAGGTAAGGTGGATGGAGGAGAGGGTATGGTGGATGGAGGAGAGGTAGGGTGGATGGAGGAGAGGAAGGATAGATGGAGGAGATGTAGGATGGATGGAGGGGGAGGGTGGGTGGAGGAGAGGTAAGGTGGATGGAGGAGAGGGTATGGTGGATGGAGGAGAGGTAGGGTGGATGGAGGAGAGGTAGGTAGGGTGGATGGAGGGAGGTAGGGAGGATGGAGGAGAGGTAGGGTGGATGCAGGAGAGGCAGGTTAGATGGAGGAGAGGTAGGGTGGATGGAGGAGGGTTAAGTTGGATGGAGGAGTGGTAGGGTGGATGAAGGAGAGGTAGGGTGGATAGAGGAGAGGTAGGGTGGATTGAGGAGAGGAAGGGTAGATGGAGGAAATCGAGGTAGGGTAGATGAAGGAGAAGTAGGGTAGATAGAGGAGGGGTATGTAGGGTGGACGAAGGAGAGTTAGGACAGAGAGCCTGTGGAGGGGTGGTAGAGGTAGGGTAGAGGGAGAAGAGGAAGGGTGAAGGGGTGGTAGAGGTAGGGTGGACGGAAATAGGGTGGAGGCAGTGTAGAAAAGGGGTTGAAGGGATGTAGATGTAGGGTGGAGGGGTGGTAGAGGTAGGGTGGGGTAGGGTAGGGTGGAGGTAGAGGAAGGGTGAGGTAGGATGGAGGGGTGGTAGAGGTAGGGTGGAGGCTGGAGTGGTAGGGTGGAGGCTGGAGAGGTAGGGTCGAGTGATGATAGCAAGGGTGGAGGGTGGAGAGGTAGGGTGGAGGGAATGTAGAAATAGGGTTGAAGGGATGTAGAGGTAGGTGGAGGGGTGGTAGAGGTAGGGTGGAGAGGTGGTAGAGGTAGGGTGAGGAAGGGTGAGGTAGGGTAGGGTGGAGGTAGAGGAAGGGTGAGGTAGTGTGGAGGGTGGAGAGATAGGGTGGATGAAGGAGAGGTAGGGTGGACCGAAATAGGGTGGGGGAACGTAGAAATAGGGTTGAAGGGATGTAGAGGTTGGGTGGAGGGGTGGAGGGGTGGTAGAGGTAGGGTGGGGTAGGGTTTAGGGTGGAGGTAGAGGAAGTGTAGGGTAGGGAATAGGGTTGAGGTAGAGGGGAGAGGTAGGGTGGATGGGTGGTAGAGGTAGGTGGATGGGTGGTAGATGTAGGAGGGTGGTAGAGGTAGGGTATAGGGTGGAGGTTGAGGGAGGAGAGGTAGGGTGGATGGGTGGTAGAGGTAGGTGGATGGGTGGTAGAGGTAGGGTGGATGGGTGGTAGAGGTAGGTGGATGGTGGTAGAGGTAGGGTGGATGGGTGGTAGAGGTAGGTGGATGGGTGGTAGAGGTAGGGTGGATGGGTGGTAGAGGTAGGTGGATGGTGGTAGAGGTAGGGTGGATGGGTGGTAGAGGTAGGTGGATGGGTGGTAGAGGTAGGGTGGATGGTGGTAGAGGTAGGGTGGATGGGTTGTAGAGGTAGGATGGGTGGTAGAGGTAGGGTGGATGCTGGAGTGGCAGGGTGGAGGGAGGATAGCAAGGGTGGAGGGTGGAGAGGTAGGATGGAGGGAGGAGACCTAGGGTGAAGGGGTGGTAGAGGTAGGGTGGAGGGCTGGTAGAGGTAGGGTGGATTGAGGGGTGGTAGAAGTAGGGTGGATTGAGAAGAGGTAGGGTCTAGTGAGGAGAGTTTGGTTGGTGGCGGTAGGGTGTTGGTATATGTAGGATGGTAGTAGAATCAGGACGGTTGCAGGAAGAACGATGATTGAAGTAGAAGTATGACTGTGTTAGGGAAGGGTTCGAGATGAAGGAAGGTAGCAGATGAAAGACTTACACAGCTCCCATTATAAATATCTAACAAGTTTGGGAGCTTATTTCATTGGAAATAAAAACAGAGACAGTAGTAAGCATTTTTAAATTTCAATTTATCTTTGAGCATTACATTTTGTATAACATCACATAGGGTAATAATGACATATATTTTTTTTATATTTGTGAATTACATTTATAATCTTTCTCACAAAATGGTAATTGAATCATAGAGTTACATTATTGCAATATTTCATGGGAAAATATCAATATTATACTAATTACGCATATATTACATTTGCATTTTCGAGAGTTTCAATGACATTGACATTGTTTACAAACAAATAGTCTCATTAAATAGTATATATGCTTCAATAAATCACAGTTATGAGTATTGTATTGAGACACAAACAATGATATTACCCAGGGGCGTCAATCCTAAGGCTAGCTACTAAATTCAGAAGTGTCTGTATACAGAACATAATAATGCAATGTCTGCCCGAACGATGGATTGACGCCCCTACCCACATCGATGTCATTGGAGATGTCATGAAGACATTTGACAATAGTTTCCTCTCGCTGTCTTACCTGCCATGTGGGTCTTACATGGTACAGAATGTACATTTACCATGGTTACAGGTGGCAAGTAGAGTATACCTTGATAGATAACTACACTATCATGCAATAGTACAGATATTGGATGACTTTTACTATGGTTACAGGTGGCAAGTAGAGTATACCTTGATAGATAACTACACTATCATGCAATAGTACAGATATTGGATGACCCTTTGACAGAATGTAAATCATTATGCCCAATAAAATAAACATTTCCCTAGTACCAATCAGATATAATCCTTAAGATTGTGGAACTCAAAATCTAATTCTTGTATCATCATCCGACTTTGATAGGATGAGGATTTAACTATTGATGGACTTAGAAGGGGGTAAATGATGGGGAAGGCCGGTGATGATACTCCTCATGAGTCTTTGCCCCTCCCATATGAGTCGAATGTGGTATATTTGGGAATACGTACTTTATTGCCCCTCCCCCATAGTATAATAATGGGAGGAGCCCATCAATGTAGGAGCACTGCTTATATATGCCACTAGCTAGGCTCCTCCCTGCCACTGCATACATGGGTGGGTATGCAGGGTAGGGGACCCATTTGAAGATGATGTTCCGCGTTTCCCCCTCCCCTTCTAGCCAAGTTACGACAGATAATGAGAGGAGCAATTGATTGAAGCTCCTCCCTGCCACTGCATATATGCATGGGTATGCAGGGGAGGGACCCATTTGAAGATGATGTTCCGCGTTTCCCCTCCCCTTCTAGTTTACAACAGATAATGAGAGGAGCAATTGATTGAAGCTCCTCCCTATCTGTTGTGTTTAAGGATGGTTATACAGGGGAGGGGTAAATTCTGACACATTTTGCCATTTTTTATCATCCATTGACCCAGGATGGGGGTATTCCCTACCACTGTCCTCTAGTTTAACTCAACTAGGAGGGGCTCCGTCCTCCCATCCTCACCCCCTTCAATTAAAAAAAAAACAAAATAATTTTTTTTATGACCAAACGCTCCAGCCCTCTAAGCCATTGGCACTAGAGTTCCATAAAGATCCTAGTATACCTTGCTTGCCACCTGTAGTAACAATTTAAAAAAAAATGATTGAAAAAAGGTGCAGGAATTTAATGCTAAACCATCCACTGTATGCAAACAATAAGGATATCTCTATCCTACAGCCACCAATAACCAGTTGAGGAAAAGGTGCAGAAATTCAGGTCACATACTGCCTGGCTGCACCGAGCTGGTATGTCCTACAAGATTAATGTATCTTTATTGTTATGTAAAAAGCATCAGTTTAATTGTCGTAGAGAGAGAGGGGGGCATTGACTTGGTAAAAACATATAAGCCAATTTGAGGAAACACTTTAAATTCATCCTATTCCCCTCTCCCATATATTCTGCTAACATCTTCGAATCACATCTTGAACATAAAATATATTGTAATAGTGGAACATTGATTACCAATACGACATGCAATGTTGTATGGTAGGAAACTGTCTACCAAAAAACTATACTCTCCTATAAATATACAGTGGATGGCACTATACCAGTCATACATTCTTTTAACCATGGAGACCAACAAATATTATTCATGAAAGCATTCAGCTATTATGTAACCACGTTTCTCATATATTATATTTTCTGTAAAGTAATACAACATCGCAGATGTACATTGTATAGGCACTATAGTGTTATGCCATATGATGATCACCATTATAGTGCAAAAAAAGATGTTTTTATATGAACAAAACAAGGAGCACTACAAAATTGCCATTTACATGAACAGGCACTTGCCTGTTATATCTCCCGGTATAAACCGCAAGATGAAGCAGAAGAGACTGCTTAGTAGGAACGTGAAATTGTATGGCATGGTTAAAAGAATGAATTCAATTTGCGGTATAGCTACGCTTGTGACAGTTCCTAACTCACCAGTGGTACACACGTATGCATCCATGAATATGGTACATACACCAAACCAAGCTAACAATTAGCAAGCTTAGACCAGGCTTCAAGAGGACTACAGCCTCCATCCTCATCAAAATGAGGGCTCCTGGATCTGTTAACAGGAGAATGTGAGGACCTACAATCAAATTATATTACAGTATGAGTTTTTACTAACAATTATAGAATGATATGGGATAGAAGAGTTCCCAACATACTATGGCACATTAGAAGTGTCGTTAATACAATATCAGGTACGGCAATCATCCCTTTACAGATATAAATACATGTATATATAAACAGGAAACTTGACTTGCCTTTTAATCATTTCATATTCAAAATTAACAATGACAAAGCTCTTTCACAGCAAAGGATTCAGCTTTTTTGTTTAAATATCAATCTACATTATGGTAACAAGTATAGCATGATAACTAGTATGACAACCAGTGGAGAACAGAAAGTATGATAACAACTTAAAGATGATAACAACTTAAATATGATATTGAACAAATTATGAAGTGCTCTAACTTAGTTCATAATATAAGCCAGGGTAATTATGCTGCATTATTGTAGAGCGCTTAGAGACTTCTGACAAAGTAAGTGTTAGGCGCTATATAAGCACTGTAATTATTATTATTATTAATATTAATTATTAACCGTATCATACATCTGAGCAGTTCTTGTACAAGAGCAAATACTGGAATATATGATATACAAATAGATGATGAAAAAACAATGTATTTATTTCTATATTTATGAGTTGTAACAGACATACTAAATTTCCCACTTGCAAGGTACAATATAACTTTTCATGCCAGGAATATATTGTGTTGCAGGTTTTATTTCCAGTTCTCTCACAATACTAGGAATTAAAGCATGGCTCAATGATGCACAATTTTATATTTTTTTGTAAAGGTTTTATTACCCAACTTAATTAGCACTTCCACGTCTGGAAATGAAAACAAAGTTGCTGATGCAAAAGAGTTTACTCACCCACGTCTGGGTTCATACTCCCTATTGCATATTCAGGATTATATTACCTGCTGAAACAAAGAAAGATTTTGAAATTGTTTTTTGTGTGAAATTAAACAAACAGTTCTTCCATGTATAATTCCATGTTATTGCGCTGAGACTCATAAGCAACAAGTGACTGAGAATAAATTCCATCTTCGTTCCCGAGATGGAATTAATTTTAGATTATTGATTTGTTATTTTCTTTAAATTCCTCCATCTGGAATTCTCTGCTTAAACATTGCAAGTAGGATGCTTAATACAAAAACAATTTAAACAAATCAAGCTTTAGATGAAAGACAAAGACATTTCGTACAATAAGAAAATTCGTACATTCATAACGAACATTATACATTTCAATGTACTTTGCATTGTCTTAGCAAAAAAACTTTAAAAGTGCATACATATAAAAATCAATTTCTAGAATTTTGCATTACTGCTACAATAGTAAGAAATACTGTTCAATTATATAATAGCACTGTTACTAGTTACCATTCATCACAAATATTACACTATAGAATGAAAGAATACATGGAAAATATAAGCCATAATTATCGAGGTGATCATGAAATAACTATCGCATATTCAAAACAATCACATCAATCTGGTTTAATCACTTTATGACTCGTTTACCCGTAATTATTTCAAAACGGTTTATTAAACAATAAATGTCACAGCCATGTGACCGAATAGACCAGTTCGTGGTTAGTACAATATGTCTGAAATGACCCCGAATATCCACAGATCTTCAAAACCTGAAGAGGTCCCACTTTGTACATTTTGAAATAGTCAATCCTACGGCGATGGAGGTGCTACATAAATAGCCTTTGTTTCGCCTTTTCAAAGAATATTTCCATCTGTGTATTATGGAGTGCATTGCTTGTGCATGAATGAATAATGATTACATAACTTTCATGAGCACGTATCCAGTATTTCGTCTCCGTGTATTTCACAATTTGTTCTGCAATGATCTTTATCTGCTCATGTTCAGACTGCAACCGTGAACTGCACAAGTCAGAGCTAGAGACTACATGTACCTTACGACATGGTGATTGTGGCAGGAACTGCTCCCTATTGTCATTAATGATGCAACGTGTACTGTGAACAAAATGGTACTCTTGTCAATAGGAATATGCAGGTTGCTCTAGCATAAATCTGTATTTGAATACTGATTTTAAATTACTTTTTCTTTGTTTGTTTTGTATGTTTATCATTAATTACTTGAATCGCTTTAGGCAATAATTAATGTACTGGTTGAGCCTCGATCACAAATGCCATTACGAACTGCTACGAAGGCCGTACGAACGATTTTTACACGATGGATGGAAATTCAGCAAGACAATGGAAAAACAGGGAGATTCGTATGAAATTATCGTCCGTACGCACCTTTGTGACCGTAACATAAGCATGGCACTGAAAAGGCTATGCTTTAAACAAATTCCAGATAATTGGATTGAGTATCGACGAGCAATATACACGTTCCAAATATAAAGAAAATATGTAGTAACTAAATAAAAAATTGAAACATTTGAGTTATAATTACACAGAAATAAAAGGAAAATGGAGGGGATGGTACTGTGAATATAATACAAAATATTCAACAGGAAATCGATGTTAATGAGTCAAAAATAGTCTATGCATTGGGATACTAGCAATCTTGCCATAATTGTGATGGAATCTACATGCATAGGAAAGTTTTGAAATATAATATCTAGATTTAAAAGTCCTAGATTACACAGAATAAGAGAGGAAAACAGGGGAGGGGGCTATTACTTAATCTGAAACCTAAGTAGCAGTTTAAAGTATATATATATTTCTATATGTGTAATTATAGTGTAATGGACATATATATATATATATAGAGAGAGAGAGAGAGATAGAGAGAGAGATAGAGAGAGAGAGAGAGAGAGAGAGAGAGAGAGAGAGGTGGACATCTTTTGATTTGAATATGATGTGCAATAAACAAGAAAATTTTACATTTAAAAGTCTCAAATATAAACAATAATAGAGAGATGGTCGTTTCTTTTCAATATGTTGTACAGTGTTCGAAAACAGTAGGTGAATGTGCCCAAATTTGTACAATTCATAGAAAATGAGAAAAGACCTTGCTGTGAATCTGCTGGAATGTACTATTAAAGAAAGATATTCAAATTAGTAATTCAAAATTCAAAGTCATTAAGACTAATGTAATACAATTAAGAAATTGGATTTTGTCTAATGTCTACTTATCACTGTCTTAAATGGATAATAGGAGTAATTTTAAATAAACCGGACATGGAACATCCACAAAAGTAAATCAATTTTACGAGTAAGAACTACACAAGTTAATAGTATGAGGCAATGGGAATACACTACTTCCTGAAATGAATCTAATAAACAATATTTTAAACACGTAAATCTATACAGCTAACAAATAATAGAGTGCTAAACAGGAAACAAGAATAATTTGTCTTGAGTCTAATAAACAGTATTCAAAGAAGCAAAATCAAGAAATTTGAGAAATAATCATGAAGAAAGAAAGAGAGAGAGAGAGGGGGGAGAGAGAGAGAGAGAGAAAGAGAGAGAGAGAGGAGAGAGAGAGGGGGGAAGAGGGGGAGAGGGGGAGAGGGGGCAACTAACCACTGTATTGGAGTATTTAAACAAGCAAATCAATATAATAATATTATGAAATATGAGAGAAGAGGGAAAGCCATGTGAATTGTTATTTGAACCTGATATACAAAACAAGAACAAGAAGCCCAAATTTTGGTACAGGGCTTCCTTAGGACCTACTGAACAATATTAGCCTAGGAGCCCTCGGTAAAATATAATATAAAGGTGTGGGGCGGGGGCGTCATCCGGGAGCCCCTAAATAATATTGAAGGTAAAATAACATGGATTTGTTTTTCTTCTTGTACGAATACAATTTCTGGTACATGCCTTTTTAGGACCTACCGAACGATGTTAGGGTTGGAGCCCCCTTCAAAACATTTATATATTATGTGTGATTTTGGCGCGGGGCGTCGTATTAGAGCACCTGTGGTAGATATCGTGTGAGATTACAATGGTTTGTGGTTATATGACGGCCTGTTTTTGTACAGGGCTCTCTTAGGACCTACTGAATGATATTAAGCAAGGAGCCCCCGGCAAAACAATCGCATGAGTGTGAAGGGGGTCGGGGCGTTGTTCCGGAGCTCCGCGTTGATTTTTTTTAAAAACCTTAATACTTTGCATACTCTGGGGGTAGAATGTTGTGATTTGCCAGTAATTAATCTTTACAACAGATATCAAACACGGGGCTCTGGTACGACGCCCCTGTCCCCAAATCACACCTATATAAATGTTTTGTTGGGGGTCCTACCCTATTATCTTTCAGTAGGTCCTAAATAGCCCTGTACCAAAAATTGCATTCGTACAACAACAAATCAATGTTATTTTATTTATATATTATTTAGGGGCTCGGGAATGACGCCCCCGCCCCCTCCACGCTTTCAAATTATTTTTTACTGAGCGCTCCTTGACTATTATCGTGCAGTAGGTCCTAAGGAAGCCCTGTACCAAAAATGACGCTTTTATCCGGCAATTAATGATAATCGATAAATTTGACGCTAAGCCACCCGACTAATAGAATTCTTATTCAGATTATGTGATACAACTATGTTATTGCAATGTTCATGCATTCCAAAGGTGACGTACATTTGAATTTGCCTCAGGTTTATTTTTCTTTAATAGTTCCGATTGTGTTGGAAGTGGAAATATTGCATCGCTTCTATAATTATGCAGCCTTCAATAAGCAAATGTATATCATAACATAACAAGACTACGGCCAATGCGACAACATACGACTGATGGAGCAAGAGACAGACAGACCTATGGAACCAAAGGGGAGGGGAGACTGCAACCCTACTCTCACCCCTACTAATGCAACAAGAACAAAAATAGCCCGTTTGCATGTACTTTTCGGTTCCCCGCCTTTTGAGAAAGCACTGCAGTTCCTGTCATAGGCTTTCAATCTATGTCCTGAGCTATTGGAAACAATCGTTTGGAAGGGAATCTGATGTTCGCTTTTAAAATAAGCAACCAGTATACAATTAACAGCATTTAAAAATAACAATAGAAAGGGAATAAAATTCTTAAGAATCTGATATAGACTTAACATGAAGCTAGATAAATAGGAACAAATACGGGATATTCTAAAAAAAAAATCACAGGAATAATAAAGACCCTATCCATTCAAATAAATCATATTGAATACAAGAAATGAAAAGAGTATTATCATTTCCGGATTAATTATGAATAGTGATGTCACAGTTTATGACCTAACCTAGGACCATGAATACCCCCCCCCCCCCCGAAAAAAGTAATATGTTAAAATTAAAGAAGAGTAGCACATGGCTGGGCGTGCCGTTCTTCACAATAATTCACAGGTCAGCATCTCCCAGCCAGTGAAGACCTAACCTAGCAACATAAATACCCCCACCCCCTAAAAAAAAAAAAAAGTAATATCTTAAAATTAAAGAAAACTACCGCATGACTGGGCGTGCCGTTCTCCCACAATTTAAGGGCCTATGCCCAGTAGGCTCATAATTCACAGGTCACCATCTCCCAGCCAGTGAAGACATAACCTAGCACCATGAATACCCCCCCCCCCCGAAAAAAAAAAAAAAAAAAAGTAATATCTTAAATTAAAGAAAACTACCGCATGACTGGGCGTGCCGTTCTCCCACAATTTAAGGGCCTATGCCCAGTAGGCTCATAATTCACAGGTCACCATCTCCCAGCCAGTGAAGACATAACCTAGCACCATGAATACCCCCCCCCCCCCCCCCCGAAAAAAAAAAAAAAAAAAAAAGTAATATCTTAAAATTAAAGAAAACTACCACATGACTGGCGTGCCGTTCTCCCACAATTTAAGGGCTGTGCCCAGTAGGCTCATAATTCACAGGTCACCATCTCCCAGCCAGTAAAGACCTAACCTAGCAACATGAATACCCCCCACCCCCTAAAAAAAAAAAATGTAATATCTTAAAATTAAAGAAACTACCACATGACTGGGCGTGCCGTTCTCCCACAATTTAAGGGGCTGTGCCCAGTAGGCTCATAATTCACAGGTCACTATCTCCCAGCGAGTGAAGACCTAACCTAGCACCATGAATACCCCCCCCCCCGAAAAAGTAATATGTTAAAATTAAAGAAGAGTAGCACATGGCTGGGCGTGCCGTTCTTCCACATAATTCACAGGTCACCATCTCCCAGCCAGTGAAGACTTAACCTAGCAACATGAATATCCCCCCCCCCCCCAAAAAAAAAAAATGTAATATCTTAAAATTAAAGAAAACTACCACATGACTGGGCGTGCCGTTCTCCCACAATTTAAGGGGCTGTGCCCAGTAGGCTCATAATTCACAGGTCACCATCTCCCAGCCAGTGAAGACCTAACCTTGCAACATGAATACCCCCCACCCCCTAAAAAAAATAAAAATGTAATATCTTAAAATTAAAGAAAACTACCACATGACTGGGCGTGCCGTTCTCAACCACAATTTAAGGGGCTGTGCCCAGTAGGCTCATAATTCACAGGTCACCATCTCCCAGTCAGTGAAGACCTAACCTAGCACCATGAATACCCCCCCCCCCCCAAAAAAAAGGGTAATATCTTAAAATGAAAGAAAATTATCACGTGACTGGGCGTGCCGTTCGCCCACAATTTAAGGGACTGTGCCCAGTAGGCTCATAATTCACAGGTCACCATCTCCCAGCCAGTGAAGACCTAACCTAGGACCATGAATACCCCCCCCCCCCCCGAAAAAAGTAATATGTTAAAATAAAGAAGAGTAGCACATGGCTGGGCGTGCCGTTCTTCACAATAATTCACAGGTCACCATCTCCCAGCCAGTGAAGACTTAACCTAGCAACATGAATATCCCCCCCCCCCAAAAAAAAAAAAAAAAATGTAATATCTTAAAATGAAAGAAAACTACCACATGACTGGGAGTGCCGATCTCCCACAATTTAAGGGGCTGTGCCATGTAGGCGCATAATAAACAGGGCACCATCTCCCAGCCAGTGAAGACATAACCTAGCATCATTAATACCCCCCCCCCCCGAAAAAAAGTAATATGTTAAAATAAAGAAGAGTGGCACATGGCTGGGCGTGCCGTTCTTCACAATAATTCACAGGTCACAATCTCCCAGCCAGTGAAGACATAACCTAGCATCATTAATACCCCCCCCCCCCCCCGAAAAAAAGTAATATGTTAAAATTAAAGAAGAGTAGCACATGGCTGGGCGTGCCGTTCTTCCACCTAATTCACAGGTCACCATCTCCCAGCCAGTGAAGACCTAACCTTGCAACATGAATACCCCCACCCCCTAAAAAAAAAAAAAGTCATATCTTAAAATTAAAGAAAACTACCACATGACTGGGCGTGCCGTTCTCCCACAATTTGAGGGGCTGAGCCCAGTAGGCTCATAATTCACAGGTCACCATCTCCCAGCTAGTGAAGACCTAACCTAGCACCATGAATACCCCCCCCCCCGAAAAAAAGTAATATGTTAAAATTAAAGAAGAGTAGCACATGGCTGGGCGTGCCGTTCTTCACAATAATTCACAGGTCACCATCTCCCAGCCAGTGAAGACTGACCCTAATAGCATGAATATCCCCCGCCCCCCCCCCCCAAAAAAAAAGTAATATCTTAAATTAAAGAAAACTACCACATGACTGGGCGTGCCGTTCTCCCACAATTAAAGGGGCTGTGCCCAGTAGGCTCATAATTCACAGGTCACCATCTCCCAGCCAATGAAGACCTAACCTAGCACCAAGAATACCCCCCCCCCCCCCGAAAAAAGTAATATGTTAAAATTAAAGAAGAGTAGCACATGGCTGGGCGTGCCGTTCTTCCACATAATTCACAGGTCACCATCTCCCAGCCAGTGAAGACTTAACCTAGCATCATGAATACCCCCCACCCCCTAAAAAGAAAAAAATGTAATATCTTAAAATTAAAGAAAACTTCCACATGGCTGGGCGTGCCGTTCTTCACAATAATTCACAGGTCACCATCTCCCAGCCAGTGAAGACTTAACCTAGCAACATGAATATCCCCCCCAAAAAAAATGTAATATCTTAAAATTAAAGAAAACTACCACATGACTGGGCGTGCCGTTCTCCCACAATTTAAGGGGCTGTGCCCAGTAGGCTCATAATTCACAGGTCACCATCTCCCAGCCAGTGAAGACCTTACTCTGCAACAAGAATACCCCCCACCCCCTAAAAAAAAAAAAAAAATGTAATATCTTAAAATTAAAGAAAACTACCACATGACTGGGCGTGCCGTTCTCCCACAATTTAAGGGGCTGTGCCCAGTAGGCTCATAATTCACAGGTCACCATCTCCCAGCCAGTAAAGACCTAACCTTGCAACATGAATACCCCCCACCCCCTAAAAAAAAAAAAAAATGTAATATCTTAAAATTAAAGAAAACTACCACATGACTGGGCGTGCCGTTCTCCCACAATTTAAGGGGCTGTGTCCAGTAGGCTCATAATTCACAGGTCACCATCTCCCAGCCAGTGAAGACCTAACCTTGCAACATGAATACCCCCCAACCCCTAAAAAAAAAAAAAAATGTAATATCTTAAAATTAAAGAAAACTACCACATGACTGGGCGTGCCGTTCTCTCACAATTTAAGGGGCTGTGCCCAGTAGGCTCATAATTCACAGGTCACCATCTCCCAGCGAGTGAAGACCTAACCTTGCAACATGAATACCCCCCACCCCCTAAAAAAAAAAAAAAATGTAATATCTTAAAATTAAAGAAAACTACCACATGACTGGGCGTGCCGTTCTCCCACAATTTAAGGGGCTGTGCCCAGTAGGCTCATAATTCACAGGTCACCATCTCCCAGCCAGTGAAGACCTAACCTTGCAACATGAATACCCCCCACCCCCTAAAAAAAAAAAAAAAAAAAATGTCTTAAAATTAAAGAAAACTACCACATGACTGGGCGTGCCGTTCTCCCACAATTTAAGGGCCTATGCCCAGTAGGCTCATAATTCACAGGTCACCATCTCCCAGCCAATGAAGACCTAACCTAGCAACATGAATACAGTCCTACCCCTAAAAAAGAAAAAAATGTAATATCTTAAAATTAAAGAAAACTACCACATGACTGGGCGTGCCGTTCTCCCACAATTTAAGGGGCTGTGCCCAGTAGGCTCATAATTCACAGGTCACCATCTCCCAGCGAGTGAAGACCTAACCTAGCACAATGAATACCCCCCCCCCCCCGAAAAAAGTAATATGTTAAAATAAAAGAAGAGTAGCACATGGCTGGGCGTGCCGTTCTTCCACATAATTCACAGGTCACCATCTCCCAGCCAGTGAAGACTTAACCTAGCAACATGAATATCCCCCCCCCCAAAAAAAATGTAATATCTTAAAATTAAAGAAAACTACCACATGACTGGGCGTGCCGTTCTCCCACAATTTAAGGCCTATGCCCAGTAGGCTCATAATTCACAGGTCACCATCTCCCAGCCAATGAAGACCTAACCTAGCAACATGAATACCCCCACCCCCTAAAAAAAAAAAAAAAAAAAAAAAATGTAATATCTTAATATTAAAGAAAACTACGACATGACTGGCGTGCCGTTCTCCCACAATTTAAGGGGCTGTGCCCAGTAGGCTCATAATTCACAGGTCACCATCTCCCAGCCAGTGAAGACCTAACCTAGGACCATGAATACCCCCCCCCCCGAAAAAAGTAATATGTTAAAATTTAAGAAGAGTAGCACATGGCTGGGCGTGCCGTTCTTCACAATAATTCACAGGTCACCATCTCCCAGCCAGTGAAGACTTAACCTAGCAACATGAATATCCCCCCCCCCAAAAAAAAATGTAATATCTTAAAATTAAAGAAAACTACCACATGACTGGGCGTGCCGTTCTCCCACAATTTAAGGGGCTGTGCCCAGTAGGCTCATAATTCACAGGTCACCATCTCCCAGCCAGTGAAGACCTAACCTTGCAACATGAATACCCCCCCCCCCTAAAAAAAAAATGTAATATCTTAAAATGAAAGAAAACTACCACATGACTGGGCGTGCCGTTCTCCCACAATTTAAGGGGCTGTGCTATGTAGGCGCATAATTCACAGGGCAACATCTCTCAGCCAGTGAAGACCTAACCTAGCAACATGAATACCCCCCACGCCCCCCCCCAAAAAAAATGTAATATCTTAAATTAAAGAAAACTACCACAAGACTGGGCGTGCCGTTCT
Source organism: Strongylocentrotus purpuratus (assembly GCF_000002235.5). Taxonomy (NCBI): domain Eukaryota; kingdom Metazoa; phylum Echinodermata; class Echinoidea; order Camarodonta; family Strongylocentrotidae; genus Strongylocentrotus; species Strongylocentrotus purpuratus. The sequence continues at coordinate 29,217,818 of NW_022145597.1, forward strand.
CCCACAATTTAAGGGGCTGTGCCCAGTAGGCTCATAATTCACAGGTCACCATCTCCCAGCCAGTGAAGACCTAACCTTGCAACATGAATACCCCCCACCCCCTAAAAAAAAAAAAAAATGTAATATCTTAAAATTAAAGAAAACTACCACATGACTGGGCGTGCCGTTCTCCCACAATTTAAGGGACAGTGCCCAGTAGGCTCATAATTCACAGGTCACCATCTCCCAGCCAGTGAAGACCTAACCTTGCAACATGAATACCCCCCACCCCCTAAAAAAAAAAAAAAATGTAATATCTTAAAATTAAAGAAAACTACCACATGACTGGGCGTGCCGTTCTCTCACAATTTAAGGGGCTGTGCCCAGTAGGCTCATAATTCACAGGTCACCATCTCCCAGCCAGTGAAGACCTAACCTTGCAACATGAATACCCCCCACCCCCTAAAAAAAAAAAAAATGTAATATCTTAAAATTAAAGAAAACTACCACATGACTGGGCGTGCCGTTCTCCCACAATTTAAGGGGCTGTGCCCAGTAGGCTCATAATTCACAGGTCACCATCTCCCAGCCAGTGAAGACCTAACCTTGCAACATGAATACCCCCCACCCCCTAAAAAAAAAAAAATGTAATATCTTAAAATTAAAGAAAACTACCACATGACTGGGCGTGCCGTTCTCCCACAATTTAAGGGCCTATGCCCAGTAGGCTCATAATTCACAGGTCACCATCTCCCAGCCAATGAAGACCTAACCTAGCAACATGAATACAGTCCTACCCCTAAAAAAGAAAAAAAATGTAATATCTTAAAATTAAAGAAAACTACCACATGACTGGGCGTGCCGTTCTCCCACAATTTAAGGGGCTGTGCCCAGTAGGCTCATAATTCACAGGTCACCATCTCCCAGCGAGTGAAGACCTAACCTAGCACCATGAATACCCCCCCCCCCGAAAAAAGTAATATGTTAAAATAAAAGAAGAGTAGCACATGGCTGGGCGTGCCGTTCTTCCACATAATTCACAGGTCACCATCTCCCAGCCAGTGAAGACTTAACCTAGCAACATGAATATCCCCCCCCCCAAAAAAAAAAATGTAATATCTTAAAATTAAAGAAAACTACCACATGACTGGGCGTGCCGTTCTCCCACAATTTAAGGGCCTATGCCCAGTAGGCTCATAATTCACAGGTCACCATCTCCCAGCCAGTGAAGACCTAACCTAGGACCATGAATACCCCCCCCCCCCGAAAAAAGTAATATGTTAAAATTTAAGAAGAGTAGCACATGGCTGGGCGTGCCGTTCTTCACAATAATTCACAGGTCACCATCTCCCAGCCAGTGAAGACTTAACCTAGCAACATGAATATCCCCCCCCCCCAAAAAAAAATGTAATATCTTAAAATTAAAGAAAACTACCACATGACTGGGCGTGCCGTTCTCCCACAATTTAAGGGGCTGTGCCCAGTAGGCTCATAATTCACAGGTCACCATCTCCCAGCCAGTGAAGACCTAACCTTGCAACATGAATACCCCCCACGCCCCCCCCCCCAAAAAAAATGTAATATCTTAAAATTAAAGAAAACTACCACAAGACTGGGCGTGCCGTTCTCCCACAATTTAAGGGGCTGTGCCCAGTAGGCTCATAATTCACAGGTCACCATCTCCCAGCCAGTCAAGACCTAACCTAGCAACATGAATACCCCCCACCCCCTAAAAAAAAAAATGTAATATCTTAAAATTAAAGAAAACTACGACATGACTGGGCGTGCCGTTCTCCCACAATTTAAGGGGCTGTGCCCAGTAGGCTCATAATTCACAGGTCACCATCTCCCAGCCAGTGAAGACCTAACCTTACAACATGAATACCCCCCACCCCCTAAAAAAAAAAAATGTAATATCTTAAAATTAAAGAAAACTACCACATGACTGGGCGTGCCGTTCTCCCACAATTTAAGGGGCTGTGCCCAGTAGGCTCATAATTCACAGGTCACCATCTCCCAGCCAGTGAAGACCTAACCTAGCACCATGAATACCCCCCCCCCCGAAAAAAGTAATATGTTAAAATTAAAGAAGAGTAGCACATGGCTGGGCGTGCCGTTCTTCACAATAATTCACAGGTCACCATCTCCCAGCCAGTGAAGACTTAACCTAGCAACATGAATATCCCCCCCCCCAAAAAAAAATGTAATATCTTAAATTAAAGAAAACTTCCACATGGCTGGGCGTGCCGTTCTTCACAATAATTCACAGGTCACCATCTCCCAGCCAGTGAAGACTTAACCTAGCACCATGAATATCCCCCCCCCCCCAAAATGTAATATCTTAAAATTAAAGAAAACTACCACATGACTGGGCGTGCCGTTCTCCCACAATTAAAGGGACAGTGCCCAGTAGGCTCATAATTCACAGGTCACCATCTCCCAGCCAGTGAAGACCTAACCTAGCAACATGAATATCCCCCCCCCCCCAAAGAAAAAAAAAAAAAAAAAATGTAATATCTTAAAATGAAAGAAAACTACCACATGACTGGGCGTGCCGTTCTCCCCAATTTAAGGGGCTGTGCCCAGTAGGCTCATAATTCACAGGTCACCATCTCCCAGCCAATGAAGACCTAACCTGGCACCATGAATACCCCCACCCCCTAAAAAAAAAAATGTAATATCTTAAAATTAAAGAAAACTACCACATGACTGGGCGTGCCGTTCTCCCACAATTTAAGGGGCTGTGCCCAGTAGGCTCATAATTCACAGGTCACCATCTCCCAGCCAATGAAGACCTAACCTAGCACCATGAATACCCCCCCCCCCCCGAAAAAAGTAAAATGTTAAAATTAAAGAAGAGTAGCACATGGCTGGGCGTGCCGTTCTTCACAATAATTCACAGGTCACCATCTCCCAGCCAGTGAAGACTTAACCTAGCAACATGAATATCCCCCCCCCCAAATAAAAAAAAGAAAAAAAAAAAAAAAAAAATTTAATATCTTAAAATGAATGAAAACTACCACATGACTGGGCGTGCCGTTCTCCCACAATTTAAGGGACTGTGCCCAGTAGGCTCATAATTCACAGGTCACCATCTCCCAGCCAGTGAAGACCTAACCTAGCAACATGAATACCCCCCACCCCGAAAAAGGGTAATATCTTAAAATGAAAGAAAACTACCACATGACTAGGCGTGTCGTTCGCCCACAATTAAAGGGACAGTGCCCAGTAGGCTCATAATTCACAGGTCACCATCTCCCAGCCAGTGAAGACCTAACCTAGCAACATGAATACAGTCCTACCCCTAACAAAAAAAAAAATGTAATATCTTAAAATTAAAGAAAACTACCACATGACTGGGCGTGCCGTTCTCCCACAATAATTCACAGGTCACCATCTCCCAGCCAGTGAAGACTTAACCTAGCAACATGAATATCCCCCCCCCCCCCCCCAAATAAAAAAAAGAAAAAAGAAAAAAAAAGAAAAAATGTAATATCTTAAAATGAATGAAAACTACCACATGACTGGGCGTGCCGTTCTCCCACAATTTAAGGGACTGTGCCCAGTAGGCTCATAATTCACAGGTCACCATCTCCCAGCCAGTGAAGACTGACCCTAATAACATGAATATCCCCCGCCCCCCCCCCCCCAAAAAAAAAAAAAAAAAAATGTAATATCTTAAAATTAAAGAAAACTACCACATGACTGGGCGTGCCGTCCTCCCACAATTTAAGGGGCTGTGCCCAGTAGGCTCATAATTCACAGGTCACCATCTCCCAGCCAGTGAAGACCTAACCTAGCAACATGAATACCCCCCACCCCCTAAAAAAAAAAAAAATGTAATATCTTAAAATTAAAGAAAACTACCACATGACTGGGCGTGCCGTTCTCCCACAATTTAAGGGGCTGTGCCCAGTAGGCTCATAATTCACAGGTAACCATCTCCCAGCCAATGAAGACCTAACCTAGCACCATGAATACCCCCCCCCCCCCCGAAAAAAGTAATATGTTAAAATTAAAGAAGAGTAGCACATGGCTGGGCGTGCCGTTCTTCACAATAATTCACAGGTCACCATCTCCCAGCCAGTGAAGACTGACCCTAGCAACATGAATATCCCCGCCCCCCCCCCCCCAAAAGAAAAAAAATGTAATATCTTAAAATGAAAGAAAACTACCACATGACTAGGCGTGCCGTTCGCCCACAATTAAAGGGACAGTGCCCAGTAGGCTCATAATTCACAGGTCACCATCTCCCAGCCAGTGAAGACCTAACCTTGCAACATGAATACAGCCCACCCCCTAAAAAAAATAAATAAATGTAATATCTTAAAATTAAAGAAAACTACCACATGACTGGGCGTGCCGTTATCCCACAATAATTCACAAGTCACCATCTCCCAGCCAGTGAAGACTTAACCTAGCAACATGAATATTCCCCCCCCCCCCAAAAAAAAAAAAAAAAAAAAAGGAAAAAAAAAAATGTAATATCTTAAAATGAATGAAAACTACCACATGACTGGGCGTGCCGTTCTCCCACAATTTAAGGGGCTGTGCCCAGTAGGCTCATAATTCACAGGTCACCATCTCCCAGCCAGTGAAGACCTAACCTAGCACCATGAATACCCCCACCCCGAAAAAAGGGTAATATCTTAAAATGAAAGAAAACTAGCACGTGACTGGGCGTGCCGTTCGCCCACAATTTAAGGGACTGTGCCCAGTAGGCTCATAATTCACAGGTCACCATCTCCCAGCCAGTGAAGACCTAACCTAGCAACATGATACCCCCCACCCCCTTAAAAAAATTTAAAAAATGTAATATCTTAAAATTAAAGAAAACTTCGACATGACTGGGCGTGCCGTTCTCCCACAATTTAAGGGGCTGTGCCCAGTAGGCTCATAATTCACAGGTCACCATCTCCCAGCCAGTGAAGACCTAACCGAGCACCATGAATACCCCCCCCCCCGAAAAAAGTAATATGTTAAAATTAAAGAAGAGTAGCACATGGCTGGGCGTGCCGTTCTTCACAATAAGTCACAGGTCACCATCTCCCAGCTAGTGAAGACTTAACCTAGCATCATGAATATCCCCCCCCCCAAAAAAAAGAAAAAAATGTAATATCTTAAAATGAAAGAAAACTACCACATGACTGGGCGTGCTGTTCTCCCACAATTTAAGGGGCTGTGCCAAGTAGGCTCATAATTCACAGGTCACCATCTCCCAGCCAGTGAAGACCTAACCTAGCACCATGAATACCCCCCCCCCCCCCGAAAAAAGGTTATATCTTAAATAAAAGAAAACTAGCACATGACTGGGCGTGCCGTTCGCCCACATTTTAAGGGACTGTGCTCAGTAGGCTCATAATTCACAGGTCACCATCTCCCAGCCAGCGAAGACATAACCTAGCAAAATGAATACCCCCCACCCCCTAAAAAAAAAAAAAATGTAATATCTTAAAATTAAAGAAAACTACCACATGACTGGGCGTGCCGTTCTCCTACAATTTAAGGGGCTGCGCCCAGTAGGCTCATAATTCACAGGTCACCATCTCCCAGCCAGTGAAGACCTAACCTTGCAACATGAATACCCCCCCCCGAAAAAAGGGTAATATCTTAAAATGAAAGAAAACTAGCACGTGACTGGGCGTGCCGTTCGCCCACACAATTTAAGGGACTGTGCCCAGTAGGCTTATAATTCACAGGTCACCATCTCCCAGCCAGTGAAGACCTAACCTAGCAACATGAATACCCCACACCCCCTAAAAAAAATGTAATATCTTAAAATTAAAGAAAACTACCACATGACTGGGCGTGCCGTTCTCCCACAATTTAAGGGGCTGTGCCCAGTAGGCTCATAATTCACAGGTCACCATCTCCCAGCCAGTGAAGACTTAACCTAGCAACATGAATATCCCCCCCCCCCAAATAAAAAAAAAAAAAAAAAAAAAAAGAAAAAATTTAATATCTTAAAATGAATGAAAACTACCACATGACTGGGCGTGCCGTTCTCCCACAATTTAAGGGACTGTGCCCAGTAGGCTCATAATTCACAGGTCACCATCTCCCAGCCAGTGAAGACCTAACCTAGCAACATGAATACCCCCCACCCCGAAAAAAGGGTAATATCTTAAAATGAAAGAAAACTACCACATGACTAGGCGTGTCGTTCGCCCACAATTAAAGGGACAGTGCCCAGTAGGCTCATAATTCACAGGTCACCATCTCCCAGCCAGTGAAGACCTAACCTAGCAACATGAATACAGTCCTACCCCTAACAAAACAAAAAAATGTAATATCTTAAAATTAAAGAAAACTACCACATGACTGGGCGTGCCGTTCTCCCACAATAATTCACAGGTCACCATCTCCCAGCCAGTGAAGACTTAACCTAGCAACATGATATCCCCCCCCCCCCAAATAAAAAAAAGAAAAAGAAAAAAAAAGAAAAAATGTAATATCTTAAAATGAATGAAAACTACCACATGACTGGGCGTGCCGTTCTCCCACAATTTAAGGGACTGTGCCCAGTAGGCTCATAATTCACAGGTCACCATCTCCCAGCCAGTGAAGACTGACCCTAATAACATGAATATCCCCGCCCCCCCCCCCCCCCCCAAAAAAAAAAAAAAAAAATGTAATATCTTAAAATTAAAGAAAACTACCACATGACTGGGCGTGCCGTCCTCCCACAATTTAAGGGGCTGTGCCCAGTAGGCTCATAATTCACAGGTCACCATCTCCCAGCCAGTGAAGACCTAACCTAGCAACATGAATACCCCACCCCCTAAAAAAAAAAAAAATGTAATATCTTAAAATTAAAGAAAACTACCACATGACTGGGCGTGCCGTTCTCCCACAATTTAAGGGGCTGTGCCCAGTAGGCTCATAATTCACAGGTAACCATCTCCCAGCCAATGAAGACCTAACCTAGCACCATGAATACCCCCCCCCCCCCCCGAAAAAAGTAATATGTTAAAATTAAAGAAGAGTAGCACATGGCTAGGCGTGCCGTTCTTCACAATAATTCACAGGTCACCATCTCCCAGCCAGTGAAGACTGACCCTAGCAACATGAATATCCCCCGCCCCCCCCCCAAAAGAAAAAAAATGTAATATCTTAAAATGAAAGAAAACTACCACATGACTAGGCGTGCCGTTCGCCCACAATTAAAGGGACAGTGCCCAGTAGGCTCATAATTCACAGGTCACCATCTCCCAGCCAGTGAAGACCTAACCTTGCAACATGAATACAGCCCACCCCCTAAAAAAAATAAATAAATGTAATATCTTAAAATTAAAGAAAACTACCACATGACTGGGCGTGCCGTTATCCCACAATAATTCACAAGTCACCATCTCCCAGCCAGTGAAGACTTAACCTAGCAACATGAATATTCCCCCCCCCCCCAAAAAAAAAGAAAAAAAAGGAAAAAAAAAAATGTAATATCTTAAAATGAATGAAAACTACCACATGACTGGGCGTGCCGTTCTCCCACAATTTAAGGGGCTGTGCCCAGTAGGCTCATAATTCACAGGTCACCATCTCCCAGCCAGTGAAGACCTAACCTAGCACCATGAATACCCCCCACCCCGAAAAAAGGGTAATATCTTAAAATGAAAGAAAACTAGCACGTGACTGGGCGTGCCGTTCGCCCACAATTTAAGGGACTGTGCCCAGTAGGCTCATAATTCACAGGTCACCATCTCCCAGCCAGTGAAGACCTAACCTAGCAACATGAATACCCCCCACCCCCTTAAAAAAATTAAAAAAATGTAATATCTTAAAATTAAAGAAAACTTCGACATGACTGGGCGTGCCGTTCTCCCACAATTTAAGGGGCTGTGCCCAGTAGGCTCATAATTCACAGGTCACCATCTCCCAGCCAGTGAAGACCTAACCGAGCACCATGAATACCCCCCCCCCCCGAAAAAAGTAATATGTTAAAATTAAAGAAGAGTAGCACATGGCTGGGCGTGCCGTTCTTCACAATAAGTCACAGGTCACCATCTCCCAGCTAGTGAAGACTTAACCTAGCATCATGAATATCCCCCCCCCCCCAAAAAAAGAAAAAAATGTAATATCTTAAAATGAAAGAAAACTACCACATGACTGGGCGTGCTGTTCTCCCACAATTTAAGGGGCTGTGCCAAGTAGGCTCATAATTCACAGGTCACCATCTCCCAGCCAGTGAAGACCTAACCTAGCACCATGAATACCCCCCCCCCGAAAAAAGGGTTATATCTTAAAATAAAAGAAAACTAGCACATGACTGGGCGTGCCGTTCGCCCACATTTTAAGGGACTGTGCTCAGTAGGCTCATAATTCACAGGTCACCATCTCCCAGCCAGCGAAGACATAACCTAGCAAAATGAATACCCCCCACCCCCTAAAAAAAAAAAAAATGTAATATCTTAAAATTAAAGAAAACTACCACATGACTGGGCGTGCCGTTCTCCTACAATTTAAGGGGCTGCGCCCAGTAGGCTCATAATTCACAGGTCACCATCTCCCAGCCAGTGAAGACCTAACCTTGCAACATGAATACCCCCCACCCCGAAAAAAGGGTAATATCTTAAAATGAAAGAAAACTAGCACGTGACTGGGCGTGCCGTTCGCCCACAATTTAAGGGACTGTGCCCAGTAGGCTTATAATTCACAGGTCACCATCTCCCAGCCAGTGAAGACCTAACCTAGCAACATGAATACCCCACACCCCCTAAAAAAAATGTAATATCTTAAAATTAAAGAAAACTACCACATGACTGGGCGTGCCGTTCTCCCACAATTTAAGGGGCTGTGCCCAGTAGGCTCATAATTCACAGGTCACCATCTCCCAGCCAGTGAAGACCTAACCTAGCACCATGAATACCCCCCGCCCCCGAAAAAAAAGTAATATGTTAAAATTAAAGAAGAGTAGCACATGGCTGGGCGTGACGTTCTTCATAATAATTCACAGGTCACCATCTCCCAGCAAGTGAAGACCTAACCTAGCAACATGAATATCCCCCCCCCCAAAAAAAAAAAAGTAATATCTTAAAATGAAAGAAAACTACCACATGACTGGGCGTGCCGTTCTCCCACAATTTAAGGGGCTGTGCCAAGTAGGCTCATAATTCACAGGTCACCATCTCCGAGCCAGTGAAGACCTAACCTAGCACCATGAATACCCCCCCCCGAAAAAAGGGTAATATCTTAAAATGAAAGAAAACTACCACATGACTGGGCGTGCCGTTCTCCCACAATTTAAGGGGCTGTGCCCAGTAGGCTCATAATTCACAGGTCACCATCTCTCAGCCAGTGAAGACCTAACCTAGCACCATGAATACCCCCCCCCCCGAAAAAAGTAATATGTTAAAATTAAAGAAGAGTAGCACATGGCTGGGCGTGCCGTTCTTCACAATAATTCACAGGTCACCATCTCCCAGCCAGTGAAGACCTAACCTAGCACCATGAATACCTCCCCCCCCCCCAAAAAAAAAAAAAAGTCATATGTTAAAATGAAAGAAGACTAGCACATGGCTGGGCGTGCCGTTCTCCCACAATTTAAAGGGCTGTGCCCAGTAGGCTCATAATTCACAGGTCACCATCTCCCAGCCGGTGAAGACGTAACCTAGTACCATGAATACCCCTCCCCCCCCCCCAAAAAAAAAGGGAAATGTAATATCTTAAAATTAAAGAAAACTAGCACATGACTAGGCGTGCCGTTCGCCCACAATTAAAGGGACAGTTCCCAGTAGGCTTATCATTCACAGGGGCCCGTTCCTACAAACCGTCATAAGTCTAACTTCTTGACTATCCCATTGAAACGCGTGTTAGTTCTATAACACACGTTTCAATGGGATAGTCAAGAAGTTAGACTTATGACGGTTTCTAGGAACGGGGCCCAGGTCACTATCTTCCAACCAGTGAAGACCTAACCAAGCACTATAAATACCACCCCCTCCCCCCCCCCAAAAAAAGTAATATCTTTAAATGAACGAAAACTAGCATAATGACTTGGCATGCTGTTTGCCCAAAATTTAATGGGCAGTGTCTAGTAGGCTCATGATTCACGGTCACCATCTCCCAGCCAGTGAAGACCTAACCTAACACCATAAATACCCCCCCCCCCCCACCCCCAAGATAAAAAAAATAAAAAAATATAATATCTTAAAACGAAAGAAAAGTAGCACAATTGACTGGGCTTGCCGTTCGCCCACAATTATAGGGGCAGTGCCCAGTAGGCTCATCATTTACAGGTCACCATCTTCTCCCAGCCAGTAATGACCTGACCTTACACTATTAATACACCCAAATCTACAACTTAATGTCTTAAAATGAAAGAAAACTATAGGACCTGACTAGGGATTCTGTTCACCTACATAGTGTTCCCATCCTTTCTGTTTTATATGGTACAGTATTCGAATAACCAAATCTAGATTTAAAAATAAATCACAATTCCTGCTTTTAATGCGATATCCAATAGTATTCCACTAGCTATTCAATATTTAAATCGGATGTACATGTACAGTACTTCATGAACTAAGAATGTTAAATCATATAGAGAGAGAGAGAGAGAGAGAGAGCTACAGACAGAGGAGGGGGTAGGGGGAGAAGGCAAATAAAATTCTTGCTTTGAAGTTTATGTATCCTATTCAAACAAGCAAATGTAGATTTGGTAAGTCATAATCATAAATAGTGAGCGAGAAAGTGGGAGAAATTGTGAGAGATAGGAAGGGAGGGAGAGGGAGGGAGAGAGAGGGAGAGAGAGGGGAACAGAGGATGGGTCTTGATTTAGAGCTGATATAGAAAAAGAAGAAAAATAAAGACCGAGACATAAACAAATAAAAATAAATAGAAAAATAAAATGATACAGAAAGAGGAAAGAATTATATAAATAAAACATGAACTGTCTGTATTCGAACACGTCTTTTCAGAACTACACTCTTCACTCATCACTATTTAACCTTCGTGATCTCCTCACAACCTTCTCAATCTCGAATTTTGTTTTTGTCTCAATTTTACGGAATGACCCTTAAAGATTCAATATTGTTAGAGGATGTAAGGAGCTATTAGAAAATTCTACAATATCGAGAACCATCCCTGCTGCAATGGAGAGAAGGGTAAATCAAAGAGAGCATTGGACAAGATAAACAGCTGTTAAAAAATACTGAGAATTGTTGGATATTAACAAAAGACTGAAAGAGGGAATCACAACTTTCGTAGATGTTATATACAGTGCAATACTAATTTGTCTATTTTTATTTTTAAAAAGAGTTATAGAGGGAGTGGGATGTATCAATTGGAGATGGGAGGGAGTTAGTATATTCACACATGCAGGTGAAAAATTGATAGGTCATTTTGAAAAGGATAGGGTTAGCATGAAGGTATTTTTGTCACAAATCTGAATTACTTACTGTATTAAATCATTTAATTTATTTAGTGGAGAATTGAGAAGAAAACCAGAAAAAAAATTATATTATATTTAAAGACGTGTAAAAGGAGTCCTATCCTACTAGACGAACAATCAAAACAACCAATAATAAAAGCAATTGTATATGATTGAAGAGACAAACTGTAAAGATTAGCGGAAAAGGAAAAAGGATAAAAATATTACATTTCACAGAGAGTATAACCAATCCTATTAGAGAACGCACAGGGGATTTACTGGGGCCGTATACCTGAAAATAGTGAACACGATATATTTTGTGTCCGATGTCATGCTAATACGTCTTATGGTAACTTTGAATAATGTACTGAAATCAACAAATTAAAATACTGTCTCATACTCAACTATAAATGGACAACCCATTTTACCCCAGCCACGCATGAAGGTGGAAGGTGACTTAGATTAAGTGATTCCTTTTTTTCTTCAAATTGTAAGATGTCGGGAATACTCCATGCACCCCTTTAAAAGATAGGATTGAGAACAATCCGCGACAAAAAAGAGATACAGAATGGGATTTGTTATAAGTGAGTAGAACCTACATATGCATAAATTGGATATAATTTATAAGAAATTTGAATCAAATAAAAGTAATTGCAATTAGGAGAAGCTGAGATTTAACTTATTTGTTTCAATGGAGTGGAAAACTTTACCAAGAATTTTATGATCAATAATGCTTAATGATTAAAGTGGTTTTACTGTTTGAAACTTCGCATTTCTAACCCTTTTTATAAAAAGAATGTATTCCATTCAATAAGCCAGTTCACAGATACAATCTGCGCATGGGCAGATGAAGGTCATATGTACCAAAATGGTAAAACCCACAGAGATGAATACTTGATATGCGCTCATGAAAGTTATGCAACATTATTCATTTATGCACCAACGGTACATTCTATGATACGCAGGTGGAAGTATTCTTTTCATGAGGTCAAACAAAAGGTATTCATGAAGCACATCTAGGACTTTGGTAGTTATTATTCTAAGATGCTCAATGTGGAACTTCTCCATGTGTAGAAGATCTGTGGATATTTGGGGTCATTTGTACCATGCGCTATCTGTAAACTCCCTTATTGAATCATTTTTTTCATTTGATATTTTTATTCTTAATTTTACTTATCTTTTTTAATTTGATATTGTTTAATAGTATTTTATTAGTTTGAAACAATTTTCGTATAAGTTCATTAGTTGTTGGAATCTTCTTTTCTAATTCTTTTGTGCATTTTCTGATATTCCATATGAAAGTACAATCTATCCACAAGTACCAGTACACATCCTATAACAAGCCAGTTTGTAATTGCAGTCTAAATTTGTTTTTGGTTTTAAAAAATGTGCAAAAAAAATACTGGATACATGCTCATGTTCAAATATTCATTTAATTTCATGCACCATTGATATTTCATGATACACAGGTAAAGTTGTACATCTCTAAATGGAGATAGGAATTCACGGGACCCCTCCAGTTCTAGGATCATTTTGGTCTCTCCATGTTCAAATATATATTTAGTGGATATTTGGTGTTATAGTCCACATACTAAGAAACTTGCTCTACGATTGGTCAAAAGTAAATCACGTGATGAAAGATAGTTCGCCCATTGTTGATGGGAGAAACAAAAAGTTCGTTACACTGTGTAGATAGTACTACTATCTACACAGTGCAACGCACCTTCACTGAAGATAGAGGTACTATCTACACAGAGCAACAGGGCTTCGTTTCGGAAAGAAAGATAGCTACATCCAGATCGCCTCGGAAGTGATATTTTTTCCCCATCACCTTCACCAACGGTAGTTATTTGCATACTAATTACGAACTGGGAAATTGCACAACTCCTGCCAAGCCTAGCTCTTAAAACACGATACATTTTGAAATATCAGTACAACTGCTTTTATGAGAGGGATGATTGAAAAACCCAATAACTAAGACTTACAAAGGAAGACAACTTCTGAATCCTTTGTTATAACAATATCATGTATATTTTAAAAATATTTTCGACCAAATATTCACAAGTTCTCAACTTAGTAACCAACGTGTCAAACTCATAGATATACATGACCCCTATTGGGAGGTATGGGGGTAAACAGATCTGGTGAGTATTGTGACTTGGAAACACTGCCATAAACAAGAGTATTCCCTGGTAGACATTGAAATACCTGCATACCAGTGTGTGCGCGTCCCACGGCGAGGCCTGATCTGTGGAATAAAGAGGTAAACAGAATGCTGTATTAGGCATCTCAAAAGAAATATGATGGGGCAGACACAATCTTAAAACTCAAAGACAAATTCTGACATTTTGTTAGGTATAGTACATAGCAAGTTTAAACATTCATTACAAAATAGATTATTTCCAAGTATCTTGAACAAATATTAAAACGTTTTTCACCTTTCGGCCCTATATTTACTAATTATAACATAGAGGACACATAGCAGTTTCATACTCTCCAAAATGATGAGGACATGTGCAAACAGAAGCAAACATGAAAACTCACCATGTACTGCTATAATGCTATACAGAACTAATTACTATTTAAAACATACACTGTATGAAGCCTAATAATGAACAGTACACATACCTTCTTGGAAATAATTTACAGGCGGTCAAAGAAAGAGAATGGCCTCCGGCGTCTGGCTCGACTGACCACATCCAGTCTTTCTTGACCACGATAGTGCAGCGGGCCTGGTTTTGAGTGATCATGCACTACCCGTCTCGGCTTCCTCCCTACTACTCCTATAGGAAGGCTTTTACGTCCAGAGAACCTCATCAGTGTTCGACCCAGTATCCCCCCTCGGTCCCCCCCCCCCCCCCTGCTGCTTTTGCGAATCAGTCTGTAGGAAAGAAGAACAAAGTGAGGTTTTAAGAAATCATTCATTCTAAAAGTGGAAGTCCACCCTGATATCAAGTTGGTTGTAATTAAACCATAAAAATGAGAGAAACAAAGTAGTGCAATATCAAATTAAAAATATGAAAGTTATGAATGTGTTAAGCTGTCATCATGTAAGCTCCTCTCCTACTTGGTCTGTACAGAAAATTATTATTTTAAAATAATTTCTTCGTTATTGATGACGGAATAGAAACTTTTAATACAGGGGTTGTATAAAACCAAACTTGCAATGATTATACTTAGGGTTATATGATTGAAAATTTCTTAACGGAAAATATACGTTTTTAGGATTTTGAGGGTAAAGGACATCGGGAGGCGAACAATCCTGATATGACCCAGCAAGCAAGATACAGATGTAAAATGACTATGGTGCAAGACCCGGAAGCTGGGACATCCCCCCCCCCCCTTGAAGTTAGACCTGGAAGCTTGGCAGCTGGAGACGGCTTTCTTCCAGAAGCTTTGGTATTCAAGGTATTCAAGGTATTCACGTGATACGTCAGGATCGCCAATTATGTTTGATTGCTTGCTCCTTTAAAAATTAATAACTTTCTTATTTTCAATCGGTTTATGCTCAAACTTTCACTGGCCTGTTTCTCTCTCTCATTTATCTGCTGCTATTAAAACCAACTTAATATCAGGGTGGACATCCCCTTTAATTTCATTATGAGCCAGATGGTTGGTTTCATACTCCTTTTTTAACGTACTTGACAACAGAATAAGCATTCCGATTAATTCATTTTCAGAACCCCCTATATATATATATATAAGTGGCAGATAACTGTCTTACTATTACGGCTCTTTAGAGATCGATGATAAGAGAAACATTGAAACCATCACAGTTCACTTTGTTTCAACTAAAGACAAACAGTTGCTGCTATGTTGTTAAAGTTTGGGCACATTCACAAGTCTTCAAATTTGAAAGCTTTTGTTAGGTACATAGTTATATTTTGAATACATTGTATGCTCGTCTATTTATTTATTTAGTTATTACTTTTTGGACGTAAGGGGGTATTGTTAGAATAAGAAAAATAGGTGAGCGTAGAAATAAAGTCATTTTACTTACTCCTGGCTATAATCACACGTTGCTTCGCCTCGCGGCAATCCGGGCCGACCTCCGCAGGTTCTGGTTTGCCCGATTGGCGGCACTCACTTAGGGGCCATTATACTACTTGAATGTATAATCAACTATGGTTGGTAAATTGGGTTTTAATTTAGGAGATTATTGTGTACTTACTGACGGTGTTGCCAGCACTCTCCTTCAATTCCTAAGGCCAGGGATACCTTCCTCAAACAACGCTTACCCACCTGGGTATACTCCACACAGTTCGAGGTGTACTGGTTAGCAAGCATTATGACACTAAGCAGTACGACGACGACGAATTCAATTACGAAGCAAAAACTAAGTAAAAATCTCCAAGCGACTTTTCTAGGACAGAATCTAGCAGAGACAGGCAGATTTTTAGCCCCTCATCTTACACGTAACCTAAAATTCGATTTGCGCGGGCGGTTTCTTTGAATGCATCACGTGGTTTGAGCAGACGAACGAATCACATTCACCCAAGACAAAGGCATTTTAATGGCAACGGGTTCCAAAACTATACTGGTGATAACTGTCATGCTATTGAGCCCACCGTGCTAAAATCTATTGTCATGCTAATATAATGTTGGAATTCCAGCGAACATCGTACTTTCTATCGTCTGATTTGTACAGGAATTGCTTGAAGCTATCGCCTTCAGCTGTTGATTGATAGGGCATTATAAGGTTATTCATGTACTGGACATACTATTGTGCTCCTGCATGGGTGATCAGTAAAGTGTGCCCCGTATGACGTGAACGTCTTTCTTTCATTTTGATAGACACGCAACAATAGACCTGCAAAAACAAAATCGGTGTTAGAGGAGACAGTTAGAAGAAGAGGAAAAAGCGAACAACGTGTTGTAAATGTTTCTTTTATTTATATCCTTATAATCGTCAGACAATCAGACCACACAATAGACCTAGATGTATTTCCCCTATTTCGTCAATGTGTACCATCTGTTGAATTGGAATGTTGTATTAGTTTGCCATGATACGAATACGGATTCACCCTTCTATAATCACCCAAACATCACATCACTAATTCTACCAATAGACCATTTCGTAATTATCACATGGTACGCAGTTCAAATAACCCCAAGTATCCACAGACATTTGGGAGATGGCGCTTTTTGCATTTGATAATTACCGCTGCCAATGTGATAGCCGTGCTTTATGATTCCCCCTTTTGAAAAGAATACTTTCACTTGTGTAGGTACCATGCATGTCATGGAATTCACTATTAATAATTTTCATGACCTCTATCTGTTGTAGATTGTAGGCTATCCTCGAAATACAAACAGGCCCCGTGAAACATTTTAAAAAGTGTGGGGGGGGGGGGGCTAAAGTATTTACGATCAGGTAAAGTTCAAGTTCATTTTATTCAAAAACAAACAAAACATGATATGATGTTTTACCTAAAAAAGAAACTGGTAATAGTACATTAATGAACATATATTAACTTGATTACATCATGAAATGAATGGTTTTAGGACCCTTTGTGAACGGGGCCCTATACATAGTCAACAAAATACATACATTAACAATATGGCAAGGTGAACAAAAAGAATATAACGTATATACAAGGGATGGAAATACTAAGCTATATAATATAGAACACACATGCACTTTTTTTAAAACCCTAACCATAACCCTAACCCTAAACCGAACACACACACACACACATACACACACTTACCGCCTTTTTAAAATAGGGGAAATAGGCAGTTTCGATCAAGAACAATTTAATGAAGCCACCTTCTATTCACTATTAGTTAGTCAATAATAATCGCACGATTGCACACGGAAACGCAAGAAATAAAGGCACATTTTCGAAAGATTTCCTCTTTTGTTAACCCAGGTAGGCCTAGTTAATTTTGATCGACACCCCCCCCCCCCCTCCTCCCCCTCCCCATGGACACACCAGGGCCATCTAAAGCGATTTCCTTACTAAACTATACGGTAAGATGAGGTGTTTTTGTTTTGCAAGGACTGGATATGCCACACGTTCAGGCGCGTACACAGGGGGGGGGGGGGGGGGGGGGGGAGAAAGCATGACTTGAAAACGACATGTCTCTCTCTGTCTTTCTCTCTCTCTCTCTTTCTCTTTCTGCAATATGCATTATATCAGTTACGTTTAAGGCAACGCTGTTGCTGAATATTTCTATTCAGTGTATGATATTTTCCATTATTAGATTATCTATAACAGTTAATTAAGTCACATTGTTCGTGAAAATTCGATTCGAAGGTCGTTTCGCTTGTGTTCGTCCGTGTTGCTGGGGCAACAACAAATATTATCCCTCCTCTTCACGCTTCCCTCCCTTATTTTTTTCTCTCCCCCCCCCCTCTCCCAACCCCTTCTCTCTTTCTCTCTCTCTCTCTCTCTCTCTCTCTCTTACCCAGGCCATTTTCTCCCATTGTTCCCATTCATTCCCGGGAGTCAATAACTGATACACCAGTGGAGATCTAACAAGTTTATTATTCAGACGTGACAACGACTGTCAGTTTCAAAAGGAACTTGATTAATTTTTACCCAAATTAATGGCACACACATAATTCAACCATTCCCGAGGAATGATCATCAGCTCTTTGTACAAGTATTAAGCAAAAGTACTAACCGATACGAAAGATATCAATTATTAGATAACAACAGAAAAGTCAAACGCACACAATACAAAAT
The DNA here is from genome assembly GCF_000002235.5 of Strongylocentrotus purpuratus. Classification (NCBI taxonomy): domain Eukaryota; kingdom Metazoa; phylum Echinodermata; class Echinoidea; order Camarodonta; family Strongylocentrotidae; genus Strongylocentrotus; species Strongylocentrotus purpuratus. Next base: position 29,235,854 of record NW_022145597.1, read on the forward strand.
TCGACAATGAACGAAGATCATTAAATTGTAGGCCCCTATATTTTATTTTAGGTTTAATTAGCTGTCAAAACAAAGCAAGCATCATTCAATCATTTAATTTGTCATTGATGAAGGAGGCTATGACATGGCTACGTCGTTAAATTAGAAGTGAGAGAGACATTGAAAGGCACTTCAATGTTACGATGCTCGAATAGTCCAATAACAAACTAACAACACTGCAAAAAAAGGACAACAATAAGAACAAGAACAAGAAAAAGAAGAAGAAAAAGAAGAAGAAAAAGAAGAAGAAAAGAAGAAGAAAAAGAAGAAGAAAAAAAGAAGAAGAAGAAGAAGAAGAAGAAGAAGAAGAAGAAAGAAAGAAAGAAGAAGAGAAGAAGAACAACAGGAACAAGAAGGAAAAGAAGAAAAAGAAGAACAAGAGGATGTGGAGGAGGAAGAGGAGGAGAAAGAAGTAGAAGAAGAAAAAGAAAAAGAAAGGAGGGAGGGAGAAGAAGAAGAAGAAGAAAGAAAAAAAAGAAGAAGAAGAAGAAGAAGAAGAAGAAGAAGAAGGAAAATCAACAGATAAACAAGAACATAAAGGGGGAAAGATCGTCAACTATCAATTCTTTTTTTCTTCATCCCCTCCCTCCTCCTCCTTTTTGATTAGAGGGTGCCTCCAGTACCCCCTAGATCCGCCACTGCCTGAATCCCTTTAGTGGTGTGGGTGAGATATTATGCTCTTGCGCAAAACGTTTTATTGTTTTGCCTTGCAAAGCTATGTCATGCAAACATTAGATCGTGATCCATACCAATGGTTTATTTGCCCATCAATTATCTTGCGCTGCATTGAATCAATAGTTGTCTGGCATTCCAATTAAATCAGAAAATGATAGGATAGTTCGTTTTATTTGGAGAGGCATCATGGCAGGAGATTCTAAAACGTATTATATTTCACATTATTGTGATGCAGATAGACTTGCAAAATAATGTATGGTCAAATGAGGCAGTTATTTTTAGCATCACGAATTTCGTTTATGGTGTGCAATAATAACTTGCATTTTTCATAATTAAAATAAGACAAAACTAGAGTAAACTATATATTCAATTATATTTGTGACAGAAAAACTACCTAAATCTATTAAATATACCAGCATTTCTGTTGTCAATAATATAACTACTCATCCAATACTATTCCTAAGAATTCGGTATTAGAAATCCTTTTAATGACAGTGTTTTCGAGAAAGATATTTCCAGGTAATTTAAACATCATATATTCAATTTTCAATATATTATATTCCGTATAGATTTCGTCAGAGCGTTTAAATGAAGAAAAAAAAGTATTTTTCAATGTAGCGTTTACAAAAGTATACTGACTGTGATGGTGGAGATTCGATGTTAAATATAAACCGTGTATAACTCTTGCCATCAAGATACAAAAAAATCAACCAATTATGATTTCCTTTAGATCTCCCGGCGTTGAATTGCCGTTTAATGACACGTTACACTTTTACAGTAAACACTTTGCTGAGATTCTTTTTACAAATAATTTGGCTAACAGACGCAAATCAATAAATAAGCCAACATAAATATATTTATATCTTATTTTGCTTTAATTCTATATCATTCTATATAATCCAGGAACAGAAAAGAGTTCTAATTTAAAGTCGACAAATGCTCTTAACTGATGCGATAAAAAATATACCCTGTTATACAATTGGGTATCCTACATAAATAAAGAAACAAAATTGAGACGGATCCAAGTCATGACAACTATATGACAGAACAACTACTATTACGTGAATAGTCATTTCTTATCCGCACTGTGAAAAGGTTGGGCAATATTTTGCCCAGTGGTATTGGTAAACGTAAGAACCCTACTTCACACGTGCATAATTGTTTCGTAATTTGACCAACATTTGGGCAAAGATATGACCCTTCAACTGCCCGACTACGGTAGCCCACTTGACCAACTTGACCAATCTTGACCAACTGTTGGGCAAACTACGAAAAAATTGCCCAATAGATGGTTGGGTTGACTATTGGCAAAGTGTTGGAAAATATTGCCCAACCTTTTCACAGTGCGTCTCGAATTAATGGCACACCTTCTAAGAGACTAAAACCCGAAAGCTCCAATCAGTAATAGTTAATCTTGCATGGATATTAATAAGTATTCCTAGAACATGAATTTACGATTTGATATTCAAAATACTAAGTGCACTTATACATGATGACGCAAACAAATGTCATAATATTATTATGGACTACACATATATTCGCATAGAAATACCATCTTAAAAATGAAAATAGCTCAGTGTGATTACTTTTTGTTAATGATATAATGCATCTATATTGCCTCATAATTGCTTAATAATTGTAGTGATTGTAAAATTATTTGATGCCTCCAAATAAAATATGTCATAGACTGTCAATGTAAAAGGTAATACAATCTTAATAATGCAGATGCTTTTAGTTGATTGTTTTTGTGTTTTTGTTAGTGTTTTTTTAACAATTGATGTCAAGCGGATTTAGCGCCTTACAAATCTCATATTATTATTATTAGTCGTAGTAGTAGTAGTAGTAGTAGTAGTAGTGGTGGTAATAGTAGCAGTAGTAGTAGTAGTAGTAGTAGTGGTAGTAGTAGTAGTAGTAGTAGTAGTAGTAGTAGTAGTAGTAGTAGTAGTAGTGGTGGTAATAGTAGCAGTAGTAGTAGTAGCAGTAGTAGTAGTAGTAGTAGTAGTAGTAGTGGTAGTAGTAGTAGCAGTAGTATATTATAGTAGTGGTATTATTATTATTATTATTATTATTATTATTATTATTATTATTATTATTATTATTATCATTATTAAAGCCGTACTTGCATCTCAATGATTTTTATTTCAACTGTATAGATAGATACATACAATATTTCAGATAAATTATACAACATATTGATCGGATACTTAATGAAAATATCGAATTTAGACCATATTCATACAAGGATACAAGAAGAAGAAAGAAAGAAAGAAGAAGAGAAGAAGAACAACATGAACAAGAAGAAGAAGAAGAAAAAGAAGAATAAGAACAAGAGGATGTGGAGAAGGAAGAGGAGGAGAAAGAAGTAGAAGAAGAAAAAGAAAAAGAAAAAGAAAAAAGAAAAAGAAAGGAAGAGGGAGAAGAAGAAGAAGAAGAAGAAAGAAAAAAAGAAGAAGAAGAAGGGGAGGAGAAGGAGGAGGAAGAAGAGGAACACAAAGAAAAAGAAAATAAAAGGAGGAGGAAGAAGGAGAAGAGGAAGAACAAGAAGAGAAGAAGAAGAAGAAGAAGAAGAAGAAGAAGAAGAAAAAAAAAGGAAGAAGAAGAAGAAGGAAAATCAACAGATAAACAAGAACATGAAGGGGAAAGATCGTCAACTATCAATTCTTCTTTTCTATCCATATAAGGCCCAAAATCTTGAAATCTACGGTCGGCTTTAAAAAAATTATTTAAAAAAATAAACTAAAAAATTCTACCGTTTTTTTGAAAAAAATGTATTGAAGCATTAAAAAAAAAGGGGAAAAAAAGAGAAAAGATTTCCGACCGACCGACCCATGTTTCGGCACCTAAAGGGCAATACAACATCTTTTTTGTTGAGGCCTAAGACTTATTTCATGATTTCTTTATAACTTCAAAATGTAGTGATACAATAAAGATGATTTCTATTCATCAACTTATGTTTACATTTGGTTGCATATTGCGCATATTGATAACTTCACATTTAGTATGGTAATCTAGATCTCTTACTGGACGGAACACGAATGAATCTTGGAGAAGACGTTTTACATTGCAGAAAGACACATAATGCTTGTATGACCTTTAAGCTCTAAAAAAGGCATATTGTGAGTTAACGCCCTTCTAGCTCTCTGCAGACGGTATTAGGGACTTTTAGATTTGCACGAAGACACTGTGGATTGCTACTGTCGACGTCCCTTTAATGCACTGCCTTGAATGGACGTCACACGTATCAGGCCACGCAAATCTAAAAGTCCCTATTATCCCTGTTATAGAAAAAAGGAAATTTAACGCAATACAAAAATAGTGTTTATATAGATATCTTGATCAGACTGAGGAGAAGGTAGGATAGTGATGATCCCCGTTATTAATATTGCAACCATCATTATGACATCTCGAGTACAATGTTTACAACAACTATCTATTACATGAATATTGTTGCCTTAGTAACGAAATGGCACTGGTTATGCGGTCCTTTATCGCACAACGATTTCTAATTGGAAAGTAAATAGTGACGCATATTGCATTACGTGCGATCTGGCGAAACATTGCAAAGACCCTATCACATATTGCCGAAGTGATAAAAGAACAAACAATGGTAAACAAAACGATGTGTAGATGTCCACTTAATTTTAGTAATCTAGTCATGCTGAACAATAGTAGGCAAGGCAGCATAGCCAGCTATGCACAGAAACAAACATTTGATTCAATTTCAATATTTCGTTATTAACCTTTTGTTCAAAATAATTCCGGAATCATCATGACTATACAGGCACAGATTATCAACCCTCAACCCTTTTTTGTCCTGATCTTTGTATTCTCGAAGACGTCATTCTTTTGATCTAATACAATTTGACTAAAAGCCACACACATCCGAGTCACAAACCAAAATGAAATACATATGTAATACATAATAGGTTACATTTCATACATTTCACTACAGTATGTAATAAATTATTTATATTCTAATTTGTCTTGCATCTAATGATGGTTAGAAATGAGCAATATGATTAAAATTCAACATCGCTACACTGTTTTCCATTGAATAATTTTGAATGTAGCCATTGTGAGTTCACATGTCACCAATCGTCCATTTAATTAATACACGAGCAACCTGCAGAGGCATGACAATAGGAAGCCTGAACAGCATGGTGGAATGCATACGGTTGCCATGGCAACACCTGGTCGATTGTTCAAGAGCACATGGGTTTATATGTAATTCCCGCGTATTGTTGATTTATGATGTGGAATTATTTAATCCAATCATATGCGCATACAACACGGTCACGGTACGATTTAATTATATCTAATCCGGGGGCGTTGTCTAGACACTTTCATTGGTAGGAGGTTGTTATCATGGAGTATGTCCATGGTGTTATCATCGTAATAAATATAGGGGGATTCATCACCCGAAACCCTTCTTTATCGAGTGATATTAGCATTGTATTGTAATTAGTGTTTTGTTGTTGTTTTTTTGCCGTCTATGAAGGTTCTCCCGAAAGCGATACAGCATTTTTTGTTTTTGTTGGGGGGAAGGGGGGCGTCATTTTATTGTGGTCACAGTCCTCTGTAAGCATATTCAGTGTTATAGTATATTGTCATTAAATTGAGGGGGGTCGCCCTAACCCAGTACTGTCCCTTAATTGGTCACAGAGTGCATGGTATTTTTCATTACATTAATATGGTAATTTTTTTAACGGGTTCTCTGATAGTAATAATAATAATAATAATAATAGTGGGTTCTTGTATAGCGCTCATGTCAGTGATAGGTATTTTGTCCGCGGTCATGCCATTACGTATTACCAGTCGTTATATGGTGTCGTTCAATTGAGGGGGAAGTGAAACAGTTTCATTATTTACTTGTATATTTAAATACTGGATTTTACGACTGGTTTTATAAACATATCAATTGTAAACTTTTATTTTATCATTAACCATAATTTTTTCTTCTTTCTTTCTTTCTTTCATTTTTCTCATTTTTTCCCTTTGATTTATCCTTCTTATTTTTCTATTTCTCTTCTTCTTCTTTTTATTCCTTTTATCATATCAATTTTATGACTGATGTATCTTTAGTTCATATTTGCCTATTTTACATTGTACATTTTGCATGTATTTTATATATTACAATTTTATCTGTAAATTCAAGATTTGTTAAGGTTTTAGCTATTACTTTGAATTTTAATCAATAGACGTTGTCAAATCAATTCAATTCTAACGTGCCCCCGTACCAGCCCATGCGTTACGTATGTACCTGAAGAGTTATTTGCATTATGCTTTTCATGATATCAATATGACAAAATTACCAACGCGTTTCCCTGTTTACGATGCAGAATTTTCTGCATTTTGTTCATGATTAATTACCCCCATACTACTGGGCTACACCACATGCGTAACTTGATTAGTACACGAAGGATGCTTTGCATTATATGAATGTGATGAAATTGATCTACACATGCCTATGTCATGCATGAAATTAACACGATGACATTAATGCTGATGAAATTAATCTGAAATTGGATTGCGTACCTGTAGATGCCAAGTACGTAACATGATGATATTAACTGCACTGCAGATAAAGGCCTATCAGGCATTGTTTCCTTGTCAATTACAATATATTGGATCAGCATGTCTAAATTTCAAGCTGAACAATGCTTGAGGAAGAAACGATATCTCGCTATGCACGAATAGGCATTTCATCAAAACTCCAAGAGCTGTATAACTTTGTATGCTTCTTTGTCATCCGTCACACGACTGATTTTGTATTGATTTGATTAATGTTTTCACTAATATCTGTCATGCTAAAGCACGATAAGTAAGGTATTCACGTGTGTGTGTGTGTGTGTGTGTGTGTGTGTGGGAGGGGGGAGGTGATCGAATATATTAAGTTCTTGTGAATTGTGCTCCCTTCTATCAAAATATGCAAATAATATAGATATAAATGTGATGTACAAGGTATTAGTATACTCCAATATCATTAATTTAAAACTCTCTGTGTAAAAAGTAAACTTTATAATGTATTTAATAAAATTCATGAATTAAATAAATGTGATTGAAAGATTGGAAATCAATCATTCAGGAGCTTTAAGAAAATTAAACGACTGGAGGCACTGTAGTCTTTTCCCTTAGTTGATTGTTAAGAGATATCTTACAACTTTTAACATGCATATCAGTGCGCCTCTTTGATAATTAACTCTTGTTTGGCGTTCCTGAATTCGATTTAGCCTTACGTTTGGATTGCCTGGGTACCTGTTCGAAAGATGGACCCGCGAGCTTGCCCCCATCGGCTTCTTTTTCCAATTTAGGCTCCTCCTCGACGATCTTTAACCTTGCCGCTTGGATATTCGTATACTGTGGATCCGTGCAGATGTTTGGACGGATGATCCGACCCGATTTGGTCTCATAAACTGGTCGGTCTTCCTTCTTCACCTTGACTTTCTTTTTCTTTTTCTTGCCAGATCTCTTAGAGGCTTCATCGGCCTCCTCTTGGAGTTTGATCATGTCTGGAGGGGGGCGGATCCACACCCCTCTCCTGACGGACGATTCCGTGGTTGCTATGGATACGTTGTCACCTTCGCTGGTTGCGCTGCTCGAGAAGGACTGCGTCGATCCCGTGCTCTTCACCGTAGCCGGCCGTGATACGTTCGCCACGGACGACGTAGGACTCGTCTTCCTTTTCGTCGAAGACTTATTACTCTGTAGGGAAACCGAAGATTTGGTCGTGGCCTGTTTTTTCTGAGACTGGCGCGATTCCGCTATTCGTTCCGGGGATACGATCTTGCGCGGTGAGTCTTTATGTCTTGGTGAACTCTCGATAATGACCTCCTCAGTTACACTTCTAGATTCCGGTACAATTTCCTTTCTTTGTTCTGTGATAATCTTGCGTTCTTCGGTTTTAAGGTCGTTCTGGTTTGTCACTACATGCTGACCTTGATGAACCTCAGTGACTGTAGATGCAAGTAATGTTGGCTCTATTATTTCTCGGCGTTCGTATCTTTCAGTCTTCTCAACAACTTTCGTTGAAGATAGTTTTTCTTTCTCTTCTTCTTTAACAGTCGAGGTGACAGTTTTAGAGTCAGTTTTGTGCACTTCAGTGGACCGCTGAGACTCAGAGGCGTCTTTCACCTTTTTGCCTTTCTTAAACTTTTTCTCTGCTTTGATTACAGTGGCTATATCTTTCTTTTGTTCAGTTTGGGAGACAATATTTTCAGTTGTTGACATTACCTGTACATCAGCTTTCTTTTCTTCTGATTTTGTTGTTATTGTTTCCTCTGCATCATTTTTCTTCTCTTCTTTCTTCTTTTTGAATTTTTTCTGCGCTTTGATCACGGTAGTAATGTCTTTCTTTTGTTCCTTAGTCTCGGCTTGGGAGTTAATAATTTCAGTTGTTGCTACTACCTCTACATCAGTATTTTTCTCATCTGACTTCTTCCTTACCTTCTTGACTGACTTTTCCTCAACTTTAGAAGAGGACTCTGTCTTTGTCGATGACTCAACTTCATTCTTTCTCCGCTCTGGAGAAGGTGACTCCTTGGCTGTTCGACGTGCAGTTTTAGCCGATGTCGCTGTTCTGACTGCCACGGTTGATGCAATGGCTTTTTGTTCTTTCTTTGCTTCCTCTGCAATCTCCTCCCCGCCAGACCCTCGCCTTGAATTACTACGTTCCTTTCGCTCAGGATCCATCTTCAAGAAGAGCTGATTGTCCGCGGGACTTTCCTTTTTCGGCTGCTCGTCTGGGGGATCAGGTTTCTGAGGGGATTCTTTTTTGCTTTCTGTTTGATCTTTACTCTCAGCTTTGTCATCCTCACGGGGTGACTGATCAGTTTTCTCTTCAGCAGGTTGTTCCTCTGCCTCTTCTTTAACTGGCTTTTCATCTTTCTTTTTCGGACCCTTTGGCTTCTTTTTTGGTTTTCCCTTCCATTTCATTGAAGATCTCTGCATGATGTTTGGTTCCAATGAATTGTCGCGGTAACCCTTGAACATTTCACCCCACTTATCTTCAGGCTTCTTCGCGTCTTCGTCCTGGCACTCTTCTGGTAGATGTTTCTTGAAGAAGCTTGGTATAGTGTCGTGACGGGCATTACCCTCTCGAACAAGTATCTCACAAATTTCGGTACTCTGCTGCTTCGCAGCCACCAAGAGTGGAGTCTTCTCCTCAAAGTTCTTCATATCAGTGTTCACCTTCTGCTTGTTTTCCGGAGTGAAGAACACCCGAACAGCTTCGACGTTTTCGATCATGACGGCATGCATAAGGGCGGTGTTGCCGTTTTCATCCATACGGTTAGCATCAACCTTCTTAGCCGAGAGAACAAGCTCAACCATGTCTTCTTTCTCATCTTCCATGCAGGCCGTCATCAACGCCGTCCTACCGTGACGGTCCGCCAAATTAACATCGGCACCGTTTTCGAGGAGGAGCTTGCCGATCGCCTCTCGGCTCGACTTGTCGCTTCCGAAACACGTCCGGATGATCGGCGTCCGTTGCAAGGAGTCCTGGATGTTGACATTGACGCCATCTTCTTCGATGAGTTTACGAACGGCATCGACGTCTTCGTTCCCGACGGCGCGCACGAGGTCGCGTTCCTTCGCGTTAAGAGGTTTATCAGCCATGATATGTGATGAGGTAGGTCGCAGTTCGTCATCTATGGCCATTCCGTCCTAGTGTTGAAGTCTTGCTGCAGATTCCATGACAAGTGGCAACTCGTAAACTGTACTGGAGATATAAGAAGTATGCAAAGACAAAAAAAAACATTATTCATCCTGAATAACTTGTTCAGATATGGCTTAGTTATTGGGCGGTAAAATGCCGGCAAACGCAGCAGGGTGTATATATTTTAATGACAACTGCTCCGAACGATGAACTTGCATGTTTAATAAGCTATGTGTAATAAGATGCAAAATGGGAAGAGTATTACACTAAAGGCCCGTTTACACATCCAAAAGACCGTTTTGAAAAATCGTAAGTTTTGGGGACAACCATTTTCTCTACTGGATAAACCCTTGATAAATCCGTCAAAGTTTGCTCATAGCGAGGGTTTTTTTAGTGAGAAGTGCGCATACACAGTGAGCATACACCTGAATGAGAGGAAAACCGACAATGTGTAGTCGCAGTGTAAATTCAATTCAATTCAATTCATTTTATTTTTCCATTTTCAATAAAAAAAACAATACAAAGGTATATACAATTATAGGCATTTGCAATATATAAGAAAATGAAAATAGGGAACTAAAAAATAAGGCCAATGGCCTTGTGGAGGCATAGTTCCCCGAACAGTAGTTAAGAGGATTACATATACAAACAAAACTAAAAAAAGAAACATACATGGGTGTCGATCCCGGGGGGATGGGGGATATATCCCCCCCCCCCAATATTTTAGGTGGGGGGATGGCCTGTACAATCATCCCCCTCCCGCCAATAATTCACCATTAAAAAAAAATAATAATCAAGAGAAAAGGTAATGATGAGAGCCCGATGAGATTACTCGCAAGATGACCATCAATATACACATTTTCCTATCTCATTTTCACAATACATACATTATATACGAAGTAAATGAGACAGTCGTATATGAGACAAGAATAAATTTAATTCTCGCTCATACGGCTTCATCAGGAATTTATGAATTTATTAAATTTGTTCAATCAACAAGATCATAGAAATGCAGTGCGCCAAATGCAAAGACGCAGCATTAAAAAGCAACGAGCTAAATGTTAAACGCGAAGCGCAAAAGTAGCAATCTGCAATGCACATCAGACAATCCTGGACAGTGTAAACATAGATGAACTTTGCGACGAATTCTTGATGAGATCGGAGACAAGGAGAAAGCGGGGGAGCGGGGAAACTGAATTCAGACAAGGATTTAGAGTCGAGAACGGTTCAAAGAATCGTTTTCTTTCTCTAATAATTTAAAGAAACGTCAAAGCTTCCTCTTCGCGCGGAAGGGGGGGGGGACTGAATTCAGACAAGGATTAAGAGTCGAGAATGGTACATCGAATCGTCTTCTTTCTTAAATAATCTAATGAACGTCAAAGCTTCCGCGCTACGCGCGGAGGAAGGGGAACTAAATTCAGACAAGGATTAAGAGTCGAGAATGGTACATCGAATCGTCTTCTTTCTCTAATAATTTAATGAAAAGTCATAGCTTCTGCGCTTCGCGTTAGGGGGGGGAAAACTAAATTCAGACAAGAATTAAGAGTCGAGAACAGTCCAACGAATCGTCTTTTTTCTCTAATAATTTAATGAAACGTCAAAGCTTCCGCGCTTCGCGTTGGGGGGAACTAAATCCATAAAAGGATTAAGAGTCGAGAATGGTACATCGAATCGTCTTCTTTCTTTAATAATCTAATGAAACGTAAGAGCTTCCGCGCTACGCGCGGAGGAAGGGGAACTGAGTCGAGAATGGTACAACGAATCGTTTTCTTTCTTTAATAATCTTATGAAACGTCACACGCTTCTACCTCTTGGTTGCTTTGATCCATTGGCGAAAATATTTTGGCATCTATCATCCCCCCAACCACGGATACAAATCGACACCCTTGGAAACATACATGATAAAACATGACAGGGACATCATTTATGGCAGGTAATACAAATGGAAAAAATCATAGGTTCGAAAACAGTTATATGTTATGCTGTATAATATGAATATGGGTACTAGAATTAATGATATTTCGAAATGCGGCTTATATGTCGATATCTTTTTTTTAAATCGGCCGTGGTCTTTCTGCGTCGTATCTGAACGATTCTGAACGAGTCTTAGGCAATTACTTTCCTTTTCTTATCACTTTATGCCGTATAATTTTAGGGTAAAATAAAAAATACCCTGTCCTTCCTATCAAACGCTATAATTATCTTTATGTTTTTACTCTGATATGGTGGTTATTTTGTTTTATTAATCTTTTTCAATGATTACACATCCCAACTTTCAATAAATACATTTGTTTGTTTTTAAAGACAGAGACAAGTGAAAATAAAATTATACAAAACTATTTTATTTGTCGCTATATTTATAAAATTATTTTCTGTCCATGTACAATATATCTCACAAACCATCATTATACAAACAAATTATATGAGAACTAAATTATAATAATTGTCGATTTACATACAGGATATACTAGATTGCGTATGGGCAATATTGAAAAAGGATTAGCGAGGTAGTTCCTTAACCAATACAAAGCTTCTTAACATTTAAAGAATTCATCTGGTGGTCAAACTGTATAGGAAAAAACATAGTATAGTAACATGTTGATATGATTTTAAATATTTTAAAAGATTCAAAAGCAAATTTGAATATGTATATCTATATATGGCAAATGAGTTTTTGCCCAGAATCGGAACTAATTTATAATTTTATGTTTTAAAACCCAAGGAAAAAAGAAGAAGAAGCAAAATGGCATGAAAAAGACAAACTCAAGGCCAGATTGAACATTTTCCCATCCCTTCGTTATTCCCTTGTATACAAAGGGAACAGGCTTCTCGTGATAAGCCTGAGAGTCCTTTATTGTTACAACTGGGTACTATACCCTTTTGTTGAAAATGTACTTGCTTGAACTAATATGATGCTGCACCCACCCTCTCTCTCTCCCTCTCTCTCTCTCTCTCTCTCCCCTTTATCTTCTCTCCCCCTCCTCCTTCCTGTTCTTTCACTTTTTCTCCTTCTCCTTCTTCCTTGTCTATCCTATTTCTTCCCTTTTCCCTCTCTGACCTTGCACTAAACTCGTTATTTTCCCCCTTTTTTAATAAATAAAAGCTACTACTACTACTACTACTTCTCTCCATCTCTCTCTCTCTCTCTCTCTCTCTTTCTCTCTCTCTCCCTTCTCTATTTCTCTCCCTTTGAATTTCGACATTGCTTTCTCCCTCACTCCTCCACTCTCTGTCTGTCCCTCAATGTCGTGGAGGTGTCGTGGTACAGTAGTTCATTCACTTGACTCTCCACACAAGGGTTAAGGGTTCGAATCCCAGCCCGGCACTCACGTCTTCTGACAAGACATGAATCCACATTTGACACTCTCTACCCAGGTGTAAATAGGTACCTGACAATTGCTGGGATAAAAGTATACATTCTCAGATTTTATTGAATAATAATTTGCAAATGTGTGTTTTGCGTGACTGCTAAAGCATGTGTATGCTTCTATGCTTATCAAATAGGGGACCTACGCCCTAAAGCATACACATGCTTTAGTAGTCACGCAAAACACACATTTGCAAATTATTATTCAATAAAATCTGAGAATGTATACTTTTATCTAGATCTAAATTATTTTTAAAATAATTCCATAAATTGGGGTAAAACAAAAATATTCCAACCATATAAGCGACAGTATATATCGTTTTACATAATCATTATGTCATGTGTAAATGCATTAATATTACACGACTACAACATGACTTGGTGTTTATGACATTTCCCAGCGAGAAAATAATTTCAACAAAACGGCCACAATAGTATTGTTCCCTACGGGATGGAAAAGGCCGCACTGTTTAAAACATGGACATAATTAAAACATCAATATTGATGTCAAAGAGAGGTTTTCCGATATTTGATCGGCGGCAATTGGTCCGACCTTTATTTAGCCAAATATAGAGAGTAGACTATTGAAACAGGGATGCTATACTATGTTTTATGTGAATTTACGCTGTTTTCAATGTAAATAACGGCGACTGTTTTAGCAAAAAATGCAAAAAAATGCAAAAAATTCCTATAGTGCACGAAAAAGAATTTCTGTTCTTGTTAGAGCTACCAGGCTTAGATATGAAGTGTACTTGTAAATTATATATCTTTTCCTCTTTTTGTTTGGCTTAAATAATTTGGACAAAGATATATTGAAACAAATATATATTGTTTGCCTACATTCACTCATAATCTGAACACTAATTAGCTTGTTGAGAACTTTAGGAGCACGCTTTAGCATGTCCTGTCGTACAATTTAGCGACACGTGGAATACCGCCCTGCTGACTTCAATTTGAGAAGATTCATGTATATGCACTAATACATGGGTTTGAGTGTGACAGTGTCAGGGGCGTACGCAGGATTTTTTCAAGGGGGGGGTTTTAAAATATTTTGCTCCCGAAAATTTGAAAATCGCGCCGGCCGAAAAGTCGCTCAGTGGGGGGGGGGGGGGGGGGGGGGGGGGGGGGGGGGGGGGGGGGGGGGGGGTAAGCGGACACTTTTTTTTTTTTTTTGGTCTCAAAATTTCAAAATTTGACATTTTTTTACGTATGGGGGGGGGGGGTAAGGTCACCTTATTTAGGTTAGCCGTGGGTATAATTTTTTTTTTTTTTTTTTTTTAATAAAAAAAACAAAAAAACAAAAAAACAAAGCCAAAGGGGGGGGGGGTTTTAGGTTTTTTTTAGGGGGGTTTACATACATTAAAATACCAAAGGGGGGGTTTGAACCCCCAAAAAACACCCCCCTGCGTACGCCCCTGGACAGTGTAGTTATGTTTTGTTCAGTATCGTACACAAAACATCTTTAATTTCACGCTATAAGGCTATGGGGAGGATTACTGATATTTTGTTCCAACAAGAATGATCATTAAAGACAGGCTCTACTTTCTATGAATTATTAATAAGAGCGAACGGAGCAAAAAGGGGAGCTCGTATTATAAATATTTTGATTTTTTTTTTTCGTACTTGTAATTGGCGAACACGATTATGTGTCTTCTCCAACAGGCTCTTATTTAATTCATTTGACAAACATGTTGAAAAATCAGTCACTGCAATTTGTTTAAAATCTCTTCAATTGCATTTGCTTTTGAAATATGACATTGATGTATTTGTTATTTCCGTATACTATATCGTGGAAACGAAATTATGATAACCACAAAATTCAGCCTTTATCATACACGATTGGAATTCAAACAGGACAATCTACATCAAGCTCTTTCAATTAACTCTGTGTCATTCAAAATCATCAATTCGTATAGTCGTTGGAAGTGGAAGACCTTCATACATTATTGGTAAACGTACGAAGAGTTTAACAGGAGGCTTTAACATGTAAATTCTTGTTATTGATAATACTGCTCAAGTTTCCTGTTCTTTTGTTGTTTTATTTTATTTTGTTTATTTGTTTGTTTGTTTTACCTGACTGCCAAGAAAGCATGTATTTGTTTGTAAGTAAGCAACCAGAAGACCAGCGGCTTTAAGTCCTCTCCGAGGGACGTGGTAATGAGGAGTGCCTTACTAGCGCATTGATCTGGTTTCGGAAGGTTACGAGACCACTGCTCTATCATTGAGCCATCATGCCTCATTTTGATTTGATATTTCGTATCGACAATTCATCTGTAACCTGTTTTTATTCGTATACCTTAGTCACAACGCCAAACTGACACCAGACTGACTCCAAACTCATTTTTTTTCTCCAGAGCGTCATGTTATGTTGGGGGTTGATCTGGTGTAGGTCTTGTCAGTGAAACTCAGGCATTATTTACTTGTCTTTTCATTTCATTGTTTAATTTTTACCTCACACCCTAACATTAAGGTTGCTTTCACATATACTTTATATTTATGATGATTGGTTCGATCACATTTCAATAAATTGATTTCGTATGACTTGGTTGGTATATTCAAATGAACATTTATTTTCTTCCATTCAATTTGACAACATATTTGACATCTGTTCAAACAATATAAAATTGATACGTAGGAACATAAATATAATTAAAGAACTTGTATTACAAGGAAGAAGGCGCGAAACCCGCTAAGCAGAGCTTATAATGGGTATGCCCGAATACACAAATACATAATATACATTATAAATAGAAGAAAGAAAGAAAGGAAGAAAGGGATAGGCAAAGAGGAGAGAAGGATAGAGAGCTTGGAGAAAGAGAAAAGAAGAGGACTGCAACATAGTAGCAATGGAGTGTATGGCATGCATAAACGGCAAGATATAGGTGAAGGGTATAATATTGAAATATATATATATATATATATGACTATGTACTTACGTTTGGACGATGGAAATCATGATGGAAGGGTAATCTGAACGTCCGTCTTTTCCAACTCCATCAATCTTTAAATATCATGAACTCAGTCTTCAAAACAAGCACGATGATTCCATTCCAATAACAAAAAATGATAATCATAAGAGATGATACACTTCACGAACACCGGTACCGTATCAGTGAGCTATCAGTTAAAACACGTGCATGAGATGGTATGTCATGTCTCACACCAGAAGCGAAAACGTATTCCTTTTAGACTTAGGGAGGTGGTAAACCATATCGAAACGATACGTGCCGTGCCCTTTATAAGAAGCCAAGTACGAGCACCGCACCGGTATATATATCAATTGCACGCGCAATATATATATCAATTATTTTCCCCATCCTCGTATTTCACATTGAAATGATACAGGGTCCTTAGCAACCGAACGCCACACAGCAGAACCCGGTCGTTATCTGATCTGAATGCCTGTAATAAACGTACATGTATAATGCAATCGCGATTGGAATAGGTGTATTGTTATACGAATCCAGGGAAGGAAAGAACTTTTTTTAATCATCATCTTTTTCAAATTCTACATTTGTTAATCTTTATTAGATTCATGCATATCAATGATTTTATACTAAAATTAGATGACTATTTTTTTCAAAGAGAGAGAGAGAGCGATGAATTCGAAAGAAATGTAATTAGTTTATCAATGATGTTAGATTAAATATACGTTGTACCTGCACATTCTTTTAATGAAAGCTAAAAAGTACGAAGTCGGAGTTTTTTAATCTATCTATCAATCAATCTTACCATCTATCTACCTACTTATCTTCCTATCTACATTATATATCCATCTATTTACCTATCTAGCTATTCCTATCTATCTATCTATCTGCTATATATCTATGTATCTTCGATCTATCTATCTATCTATATATCTGTCTTCCCCTCTCTCCCTCTCTGCTCTTTTCAAAGCGCTGGAAACGAGTGTCTTTTGTTGTCTGCGCGAGGAAATGAAATATTGTGTGGATACAATGGTCGGATGGTGTATTGTGGGTCATGTTCATGGTCAGACGCGTTACTGCATGACAACGGTGAAATTGCGATCGATTGCGATGTCATGATGTATGGGAATTTTGTTTGCGGTAAAATATGGCTTGTCATAATGATT
Organism: Strongylocentrotus purpuratus; assembly: GCF_000002235.5. Lineage (NCBI taxonomy): Eukaryota > Metazoa > Echinodermata > Echinoidea > Camarodonta > Strongylocentrotidae > Strongylocentrotus > Strongylocentrotus purpuratus. The sequence goes on from NW_022145597.1 coordinate 29,252,681, forward strand.
TGACAAACTCTACCTTTCCATTTTATAGCCTATGTGAGATGATGAAAGTTATTTCTCTTTCCTTGAAATTGTAGAGATCAAGCCTTGTGTGTAGAGAGATGCATGTCAAAGGAGAGCTTTAAAACATCGCCGTTATTGCTTTATTGTCATTTATGAAATTTAAAAAAATCCATTTGGTCATATGCAGCCTTATAAATCTTCACTTCGTTTCAAAATAAAATTTATTTTCTTACATTCCTACATATAAACAAAATAATCAAGTAATGTAAAGATAATGAAACAAAGATAATAAAAAGATAAATAAATAACTAAGAACGTTGTAAAACAAGGAAGAAGGCGTAAGTCTCATGAAGAATAAATAAGCTTGTGTTGCGTACGCCTATGTAAAAGAGTGCAATATACTGATCATACAGATCATAGAGTTTTTGAGCGTCAAATAACGCCCGGCTAGAATGCTCCCCAGGGAGTGGAGATTGTGCACACAGTGTGCGTGGGCAATCACTGAATCCAATGACCGGGGTAATAGTATATTTGTAAAGCGCTTAGAAACATTTGTATTAAGCGCTATATAACAGCTAAATATTATTATTATTAGATTTCGTATATTTTTACATATTTTAAAAGTATATTTAATTGCAACAATGTAATTGCTATTTGCTATAATAGTGATTTATGTGGTAAGCAAGCTCATCATAGAACATTGCCATACCTACTGGGTACGTTGATGATGGATGCCCTTTCACAAATTACAAGATGTTCAGCTTGCTTATGGGTCATCAAATATTTACCCCGCAGTACATTGTTTGTACATGGAACATTGTTCTCGTCACCAACGCCATTTTTAAAGGTGGAGTTCTGGTAAAGGGAAAACGTGATTTTTCAGTTTTTCTAATTTTTCAGGTCAGTTTGCAAGAAAGTCATAACTGAAATGACCACTGAAGGTTGCTCGTCGGGTGCCCTCATTTTCAAATATGACCATGAATATCTGAAGTGTTCGAACCAACTTTCATGCCACATGTTTTTTTAGTCCCATTATAAGTCATGTACATATATCTTTATCATTTTATGATTTAAACACTTCGAAATATATACAGCAGTTCTTATCTGTTAGTCAAGCTTTTCCAATCACTTCCAGACAGTTCCTTTCAGAATGCAATCGCAAGACCAGGGGTGTTTTACAAGTCAAACTTAACTCTAAGCTAGACTTAAACATTATGGAGAGCCATTTTGTAGTCTTAAAATAAAATATATTAAAAAGCGAAAATTCAAGTATTTTAGACTTTTTATAAATGCCACATCAAGAGCATGAAATCTCCTTGATAATAGAAAATCTGAATGAATTTAATCAACATTTTATGCCTTTTAAAATATCTTTTACAAAATATTTTCAAAGATGATTACGGCTTTCCATGATTTTTAAGTCCAACTTAAAGATAATTTCAACTTAGGATCTTTGTGACCCCCCCCCCCCCCCCCCCCAGAACTAAACTTCATCTTTAATGACTAGGCTGACGTTAATCGGAGGTACTATCTATCAACAGATCTGGGCCTGAAAATTAAAGAATTTGAATTGTTTTATCTCAGAATGAAATGACAAAAACCCTTGTTGAGTGCGGAAAGATCGTACGACGAAGTCTTTTCTTCATTTCAACATCCGTCGAGCATAAACACCGTGTATTCTTCCTTTCATCAAGACCACTGTGTAATTGCTAAATTCTGAAATTCAACATAACACCATAACCACTGCCAGCTATATGACCTATCAATTCACGCATATTCCGCCAATATTTTTAATAAAAATTGATACAATTAAAACGGCTTTGTAGTCTTTCATTCATTAGCATTTCCATTGAGCAAACATTGGATTTTCTTCTTCGTAATCGCGTTAGAATTGTTTAAGTGATTAATGAGGTGGGGCGGGCGAACGTGCGAAGCGGGAAGCCACTGGCTTACCAAGTGAGACCAACAGGGCGAGAAGTTAATTAATCTAATGTTGGAGGTTAGACCGTGCATGGGGAAAATCCAATGAGCACTGAAGCAAAAATACAAATTATTATCGATGCGAGTATTTCGCAACTGAGAAACTGCACTCGGGATCGGTTCCATATCAGTTCAGCTCATCTGATAGAGTTATGGCTTTTCGTTGAATATTATTATTCTTGTTTGCTTTTAAAGGTATAGACCAGTTTTGGAAACACCCCCTCTCAAAATATGAAATGGTATCATGTGAAAGAATATGTTTTGACTAATACGTACGTGATGATAAACATTTTGCTAAGAAACCGCCTACTAATTGATATATTTGGTATATTATCATATCTATCCGGACTGGATAGATATCGCGTAGTCCCATATACATCTTTTTGTGTACGTGCTTATAACTTTACCTGGGCAAAATTTCTTATCATTTTGATGATTCCAGAACCTTGCAGTACACACCAATACTTATATGCTAGATGATCAATCTTTTCTGATCGATTCCACAACGTTTCTTTCACAATGCAATCGCATGATCAGAACTGGTCTATACCTTTAAAGTTATTCAAATGGCTATATTTAGTAGCCGTACATTAATCAGCCGTCTATCAATATTCATTGACATATCTACCGATATATGTATCACATCACGGACGCGCGGATACTCAGTCTCATTAACGCTTCGTGTCTTGCAATAAAGGGTGATCAGACCTTTTTACTAAGTCGTTTGTATTATGTTTTATTTATATATTCATTTGATTATTTATTTATTATCTATCTACAATAATATTGATCAAATTATTCATTTATTCATTCATTAATTTATTAGCAGGGTAGTCCTTTAAACAACAGTTGGTCTTCCAAATTGGCAATGTAAGAAATCGATCGTGACGTATTCACGGACAACCCTACAAATTTATACTACAGTACAATTCAACTTTACAGTTTGCTCCTAAGCGCCCTTTCCTGAGACAGTTCTCAAAGTAAATTTTGGATAGCATATTTAATTTTCGAATAGAGGGTATATATTATCCCAAATAATGCATTTTGAGAGAAAATGAAATTGTAGTCATTTTGCGTGCTATATAAAAATGAAACGAATATTTGTCCGCGATTACAATCCCTGCTGATATTACCAATTAGGTCAGTTTGAAATTCCTGTATTAATAATTTATTACAAAGTTTATCAGATCCTTTTTTTTTGTGGGGGGGGGGGGCTTTCTTTTAGGGAGATGAGACATTAACTCCGGCGTAAATTGCTCTATTCGTCTGAGATAAATGGTTAGTGTTAGGCAGGTACGTAGCCACGGGGGGGGGGGGCACGTGCCCCCCAAAAAATTTCCAAGATCGATTGAACTTTTTTAGACCCTTTTTTTTTTTTACCTCGATCGATTACATGTTTGTGCCCCCCCCCCCAAAAAAAAAAACATCAAACTCTGGCTACGTGCCTGGTGTTAGGTCCTGTTTAATGTCACGATTAGGTAGAATGTTTCGTCTAGGTTTAAAGTATTCATTGGGTTATTGTAGATAAATCACCGCGGAGCAATAGTGGTTCGAGGATAATATTTTTTAGACAAAAACCTATCCAAGCTATCCTACTATAACAGAGATAGGGCGCACTTGCCCTTGTGTGAGGTGGCGATATTAACGACCCAACCTCAGATACTTCAAGCAATTGCTGGTCATGACTGTGTGCAGCTTCTTGCAGAATTCATTGCTTTACACAGCCGAAATGTTGTAGGAATTCATGTCCATGGGCTAATGTAAGTAATATATTAATTAAGTTAAGGTTTGCCTTTTTTATTCTCATGTGATAAGTTCGCAAATTGAAAAGAATGAACAATTGATTTTAACGTAGAAATATAAATACATGTTTGCGCTTGTGTGTGTTAATGAAATGATAAGTAAAAGCGATTTTTCTACTCAAATCAATATTGAGCTTTGAATAATCTAACATGTACAATACACCACAAAAAGGGGGTTTAACAAGATGATAAGGTGTCGTAATTTATGCTAGCTTTATTTCATCCAACATGCTACTGATTCTGATAACAATAACACCAACATGCTACTGATTCTGACAACAATAACGCCCCTGAAATAAAACGAAATTCTAAAGTTCATTGAGTATCAATTTTGAGAAGTATTTTACTTTAAAAATAAGACCAAATAAAAGTAAATGATATCAAGGATAACTCATTGAAATTCTCGATGGCCTTCAAAGGGAACAATCATGTCGGCTTCACTATACCGATACAATCATCTACCATTAACGTCGAGAAAATTTCTATATTGGTAAATATACATTTCAAAGAACGTCCCCTGATAATTATTAAAAGAAAAAGAAACTGAGGAAACAGCACACTTCTCGCAAAGGAGAAATATCCCTACCAACAAACCAGGCATGGTATTACTATCTAATTCTGTAATTCAATAAGGAATCTTGAATAAGAATTTATTAATGTATTTCTCATAAATAATCTCGTAAGCTTAAAGAGCATCGTAATCTCGTTTAGTTGGCTATATCTAAATCAAATTAAGATCTTCAACTATTTATAATTTGTACCCTTGCAAGAATTAAGTATAATGATGCATCATGGCACAATATCGTAATTTAATTGATTTGGTACATGAGAGGGGTCTAAACCCACTACTAGTAGGGTAGGGGTCAGACCTATATAGGGGTAAAACCTAGTACCCATACTAGTAGTAGGGGTTAAAACTATAACTTGGGGAGAAAACCTACAATTAGTACCACCTGCAGAAGCTACCACTGCCGGCTTTAGCTCCAATATGGATAGCAATCATCGGGTCTTCGCCGTTTGGGATACTAATCGTAGCCCAGCCATAGTCGTCCACAGTGATCGTCTTTCCTGTACAGCCGGAACCTGTTGGGTCACCACTAATGACGTCACAATAGTCACCAGAAGGTAGGCCGGTATGGAGGTTATCATTGACGGTGTACGCCTGGTTGTTAAGGGCAAAGAAGGCTCGGTTACCTCGCGAGAAGGCAATGAAGTTGTCTCCGTTGTCGTGCCAGTTCTCGACGGGTTCCCAGCCTGCAGCGTTACGGAAGCACGCCATGTTCCTTATCTGACGCCAGCGATGTTCGCAGACCCAACCCCCATCACAGGTACCGTCAGAGTTGATGGTCGGTGAGATGATGGTTCCATCGGAATAAGCGGGTGGGCTGGAGTCAGTGTCGTCAAAGAAGAAGCTGCTCATGATGCGGAAGGTGCCATAGTCCCATGCCATACCAAAGGCCAGAGCCTTCTTGTAGGGCCAGGAATCCTTGTATGTCAAGATGTCACCGCCGCCTCCGTGGCTGCGCTGGTTGTCATGGTTATCGACAAACACAAAGGCGTGGTCACTGCTCATCATATCCCACGCTTCACCGAAGTTCTCGAACCACTTGGCCTGGTTGGTGCCGTGACCAAGACCTACTATCTGATCACAGTACTTGAATTCGGTGACGTCACCAATGTGGACGTAATCCCACGATTTTATGGCCTCGGTTCCTGAGCGGTCGATGACCTCCTGGTACACGTAAGGTCTGCTGCCGTCTTTCGTGTTCCAAAGTCTGTGGAAGTTATAAAACGAGAATGTGTCATAGCAAACCCCAAAAGGAAATAAATGTACATGCATGCTTTCGGTTAGACTGTTGCCGTAAACCACTCTCAGGGGATAAAAATAACGTTTAATAAAATGAAAACGTTCACTTTTGATTATTAATTTCTTTTGTTAAACCTGAATATGGAGAAGAAAAAAAAAAACGCTACACCCAGCGTCGCATGTGTTGGCTTTAAAGTAAAGTAGAATACAAACTATTGTGTTTAATATGATAATGGAAATTAATTACATTTCATTCCTTTCGTCATGATTTTTTGAAATAACTTTAATAAATGAAACTAGATTAGATCATGTATCCCCTTCCCTACCGTAGAGTTTGTTCACTTAACGTGAAGTTTATGGGTAATGGGTTCAAATCCCGGCCCGGCACTATAACATCATTGGCAAAGACATTAATTCAGATTTGCCACTCTCCACCCAGGTGTATATGAGTATCTAACAACTGATTGGGTAATAATAATTACAGGGGCCGCAAACAGAACACTGTTGAAGCGGATGAGGTTTCAACTAAGTTTTAGTAGTACTAACAATAGTTATTATTTTTCATTATTTGTATTACTGATTTCAGTTATTTATATAATTATACAGACTAACATATCAAAGAGAAAGAGGAAGGTAACGTTAAAGGAAGATAATGACCCCTTCCCGCAGGCTTGGTTTGTGTGTTTATTTGTAGGTGTATGTATGCGTGCGTGCGTGATGTGTGCGTTTACACAATGAAAGAAATTTGACAAATGTAAAGAACCGTGGCAACTCTTTTGGGAAATATATACACATTTGTGAAAAATGAAACTGAGTGAACAATGGTGCGTAGCTCTATAAAAATTCCCCATCGCTGTTTGTGTTGTATTGTATTGTATTTATTTTCCGTCATTTAAAAAACATCAACAAATATATATTTACAATCATAAAGACACACTTATAAAAAACAAGGGGGGAAGACGGAGGGATGGCCCTACTCAGCGTTGTTTTGAATGTTTGCAAAGGTTTTTAAAAAAAACTAGGGACCATGGCTAATTGCAAATTGCCTCCATAGCATTGATTATTGCAAATAATGGCGCTATTTTAATGAGTAATACTTCGTGATACATAATTGGAATTATATCTTACTCCCTCACGATGTCTTCCAGGTCACCCGGCCACATATGTTTGGCGGCATCGACACGGAAACCGGCAACCCCTATGTCAATCATCTTGTTCAAATAATCCACGACTTTCTGGTTGGTATAGCAGTTTACCTCGGATCCGAAGAGAATGTCGTTAAGCCCAACCAGGTTGCAGTTTCTTACGCTGATGGCGTTGCCGTAGTCCATTTCGCCACTACTGGATGGGCAGTTACCACGGGGGACGTTGAAGTGCTCGGAATAGTAGGGAACACCGGGGTACTCATAGCTCACTGGGAGAAAAACCAAATATGTATAATACAGTTGAAAATATTAATGTCATTATTAAATTAATAACGTATACACTTTGTTTCGAGTTCTACCTTCAAAATCTTTCCCTGTTAATTTTGTGTTCATTTTAATGTATGTGGTAGGCCTATTTTGAATGACATTGTGTCAGCTTTCCAATATTGCAATTAACACATTCATTCCTTTCTTGCTACCGTCAAAGTCCTTCGAAATCGAAATACATGTAGTTTGTTCACTGAAACGTGGTACTACCAGTGATACGCATATTCTAAATTACCATGTTCTCATATTGCCAATCTCCAATGGGAAAACTGATAGCTAAAATGGTCTTGATTACAACTATTAAAAGCATTAAAGCATTTAATACTAACTTCACGAAGTTTAAAGGCAATAACTTGATGCTTTGACATATTTGAATTCTAAACGCTTATAAGATTTGTTAGGATTTTCCTCTATTACACATGCAAAGTATAAATATCATTGGCAGCTTAGATGTATATGGTTTATATACAGTGCGTCCCAGAAAAAACGAAACCGAGAATTATCGATGTTTTATCATAACTTAATTATTATAATTATTAAATGACACATATTTGTAAAGCTTAGACCCTCCATTTTTTTCATTTGATGCAACTCATATGAGGCATATTTCACGCATGAGTGATTAAAAACAAATTGAAGAGAGAATACCAAACAGTTGGCGAGCGGTAACTGAATTTCAAAGAGAAAATAACATTTCTAGAAAGTTCAATTTTTGCCCTTTCATATGACACCTCAATCAGGAAAAATGAGCAAGGAATGACAAAGTTCTGTTTGTTTAAGTAATGGTTGCATTTCCATAATTTGATTTCACTGGCTGCCTGCCGTAGCAACAAACAGAGTTGACAAAAGACTTAAATCCGTTTCGTTGACGATCAGCCATGAGCCATGCACCAAGTCTTTCGTCTTCTTTGTGCATGGCTGATCGTTGTTTGTAACATCGAGGTTTTGAAAATCTAAAGTTTAAAATGATAACGTAGTTCAGTAAGTTTTTACCGGAGATTCATCTTTTTCTTTGGTATGATCACATAGAACCAAGTTTTACAAAATACTTACTTGCTGCCATGTGGTTGATAACGGCATCGACGTAGATGAGGACGTCGACGTTTCGACATCGTTCAACCATGTCCCTAAAGGCGGCTTCGTCTCCGCTTCGGCTTGTCAGTTCGTAGCTCATTGGCTGATACCGCTCGTACCAAGGACGCCATGGATTCGTTACCTCGTTGTGCTCCGCAGGGGGCGAGATCTGTACCCCAGCGAACCCATAAGGTCCAAGATATCTATGATAATAACGATATTAATAATAACAACAATAAGGCCAACACAAAAAAAAATCATTTGGTTGTCCTCGATTGCTTTTATGGAGTAGGCGCGGTCGGGCGGATTTTTTTTTTTTTAAACTTCATTTTGTGTGAGTCTTATTTATTTATTTATTTTTTTTCAAAAAAAAATCATTGGGATGTCAAGCATTTAAAGAAACAAAGTCTATAAAACACTTTAATATGGTAAAAGACTAGTTTAATGTACAATAAATATCAAGACCAACACAGAAAGTATTTTTGGCTTTGAAATCTCCATTGTACTACTTATAGATACTTGCCCCTCTATATAGCAAACAATGCCTAATCGGTGACCATTAGTCCCCCATGATCCTCTTTATCTTATTTTAACTGAGAGCTGATTTGATTAATTAACGACCTGTCCAGTGACCTTGCAGGGTGGTCTAATCCCTCCTATAAACTAGTACAGATGGGCTTTAAAATGAGTTTAAGAATGCTCAGAACCTGATTTGAATGAACGGCATTTTGACATAGAAAAATAAAAATGGCAAGTTTTATAAATACAGAATTGCGTACTGAAAAGACCAAAATGGCAACGAGACGTATTTTGATCCTTGCAAATGCATAAAATGGTATGTTTGGCATTTAAAGGCAGGCTTTACTACTTCAGCCAGAAGGGATTAGACCACACAGCGAGCCAGCGAGATCACTGTGACAGGTGGCTATCTCATTAACTCAGCTCTCATTTAACATAAGAAAAAGAGGATCATGGGGGACCAACAGGCACCGATTGGGAAAGTTTTCTGTATAGAGGGAGCAAGTAGCTACAAGTAGGACAGTGTGCCTTTAAGATTGCTCCCCCCCCCCCCCAAAAAAAAAAAAAAAAAAAAAAAATGGAATTTAAAAAAAAAATACGAGCGGCCCGAAAATGATGAGCGGGCGGTCGAGGACAACCAAATGATTTTTGTTGGGGGGCCTTAGGTTTAGGCATAGATAAAGTGCTGGGTCCATGGGTGAAGAAAATGTATAGGCCATGGAGCAATAGACCAGTTCGTAGTTAACTTTGATATAAATTACCTCCACCCCCCCCCCCCTAACTATCCACATATCTGTTATGCCTGGACACGTCCCACTTTGTGCATTTCAGAATAGCCTATCACTACCAAAGTAGTTGAGGTGCTTCATGAAAATCATTTGTTTTCTCTTACCTGTGTATCAGAGCATGTACCGTCGGTGAATAAATGAATAATTATTTCAACTTTCATGACACTATATGAACATGACGGACAATGAAAGAGGACAAAATATACAGTTCGTCATTCTACCCTCAACAATTGCTGTGGTAGACAAAAGAACATCCCTTCACTGCTATTATGTAAACAAAATGCGAAGAACAGGTGTCACACGCATATTCACTGTATATTTTGTCCTCTTTCTTTGTCCGTCATGTTCATAGTGAATGTATGTGCCCGTGCGAAGGTGATATCTACGAACTATCTTATTATTGCCTGATCGTGTGGCGTAGAGCCCAAAGCGTACAGAGAGAGAGATAGTTGTGACACCTGAACGCGTGCACGCTCAATTCATGGAAGTTCGAATAGTGCCATCCCACCTGCAATCACGGGGGGGGGGGGGTTATTTCAGAGCTCCGTTAATTTGAAGTATGAACTAGCTCGATTCCGGTGACATAACTATCCCTCTGAACTAACTCTAGTATAACTATCCCTCTGAACTAGCTCTAGTATAACTATAAACCTACCGTTCGCATTCATCGGCGATGTCCGTCCACTTCCATTCGAACAGGTGAACTATGACCTTTCGCCCGTCCTTGAAGTTCGGCTCTGTTTGTGCCGAGACACACGTCACGACAATCGCCAGAAGACAGTAAAAGATTCGCATGGTTCTGTATATAATTTGTGTAATGATAATGATAATATTTATAATGATGATAATGATAATAATAATATTAATAATGATAATAATAATATTAATACTGATGATAATTATAATAATAATATTAATAATGATAATAATAATATTAATAATGATGATAATTATAATAATATCTGTGTCTATCCAGAAAAGCTTCATGAGCATCAATGTTGTTATCATTATTATTATTACCCCAGCAATTGCCAGAGACCCATTTAGGCCTACACCTGGATGGAGAGTGGCAGATATGGATTAATGTCCTGCCAAAGGATGTTAGTGCTGGGCTGGGATTCGAACCCTCAACCCTTGGACTGAGAATCAAGTGAATGAACCACGATACTGCACGACTGCATAATTGTTATGATTTGTAGGTTTCTTTTCTGTTGTATAGCGCTCTGATCAGTTTGTCTGTAGTAGCGCTCAATAAGAATAAATTATTATTAATATTATTATTTATTATTAACCGCATTGAAATTAATGTTATTGAATTGAATTGACTTTAGTTAAAAATGAATCGAACTGCGTTGTTTTGAACTGAGTTATCATTTTTCCATATATTTGTAAACGTTTTAAATGTACATATACATATTTATATTTATATATATATATTTCATATTGTGATATATAAATTGTAAAACGTTGTATAATACAATATGGATCAATAAGAATAACGTTCAATAGTACATTACAATATAAGTTAGATACAACTGACAGACATGTCATGGGAACAAAATAATGACGAAAATATGATATAAAGCCAGTGAAGAATTCATAACTTTAACAGCACTGATGATTTTCATATCAATAACATAACCACAAGACTTTTAGTAAGCATTTTGTTTTTTTCCATTGATAGTATCAAAAGTTCATTATTTGATAATTTGTTTACAGAGGAAAAGCATGCAGTATAAGGATGTCTGGAAACATTACTTGTTGAAATATGTTCAATAAAATGTTACAATATAGACAACAAGGAAAAAGATATATAGGCTATGGTAGGCAAAATACGCATTAGAACAAGTGAAGCATTAATAATTGAAACACTAGTAATTGTAGCTATAATAATTACAGAACAAGTAAGTTTATTTTTCATCCCAACAGTAGAAACAAAAACATGAAGTAAACGTTAGCTATATGAAAATCGGCTATGAAATTAATCTTTAAAAAAATCATCAACAGTCAAATTGATTTGTTAATGTATATAACAATGTTGCAATAGAACATGTTTTGTGGTTCGATGCGATTAATAGTTAAATTCGTGCATATTGAAAAAAAAATATCACCTAAACAAATAATTTTAATTTCAATCCAGTAATTCATCATCAGGCATGCATTTTCCTTTTTTCTTAAAAAGATAGCAACCGTTAAAGTTACTGGCGTATGATAACTTCATTTTAAAAGAAAATGTAAATATAATAATTCCATGATTCCATATTGAAAATACAGTGGCAATTGACTCTTTGGTTTGAAAAGAAAAAATAGTAAAACATGTTTCAATAATGCACGGTATTACGGTCTTTTTATTAAAATATTTGTCGATGTTGAACTAAGTAGCAACACCTCTTTCTTACCTTCAGTGATTTTGCAGATCCTTGGGCAAAAACTCCTCGTGAATATAATTGCAACACTCTTTTAAGTTATGTTATTGCCGTGACGGTGAGAGGGTATTTAGACTTGTGGCGTAGCTACAGGGGCACCCCCTCCCCACAAAAATGGGGAAGAAAAAAGGACAGAAAGAGAGCGAGAGAGAGAGGGGATAGGGGTAGGGGAGGGGGGAAAGAGGAGAAAAGGGGGAGGAGGAGAGGGAGAGAGAGAGAGAGAGAGAGAGAGAGAGAGAGAGAAAGAGATGACAGAAGAGAGACAGCCAAAGAAAAGAGAGAGAAAGAGTAAGGCAACGTGAAAGGAAGATAATGACCCCTTCACGCACACTTGGCCACACGATGTCCGCTTTTAATATCTCACCCTTTCTACAGCAAAATACCAAGCCCCCCCCCCCCCCTCCCGACATCAGTGCCCCCATATTGTCTGGCCCCGCGCTATGCCCCTGATTTCATTATCTTTGCCTGTATTTATCTTAGGATAAAGATATTATTATAATAAATATTTCGTGACTGGTGCTACTCTATCTTGATAATATTTCGTATGGGCCACCCCCCCCCCCCCCCATTCAGACTACCAACATTTATTGTACGGCAATACGAAAACACTAACAGCTGTATATTAATTAAGTAAAACAAAAAATACAATTCTTCTGGTCTGAATGTCGTATAACGAATTGTCGTATAAACTAAACGAGGCTTATCGTGAGCGCACGCTGATGATTGGCCAACTGCCCACCTCAAAACTAGTTTGTTATCTAACGTGTACGCCTCCTTCACTCTACGATATCTCTTTATACAAGTTTCGTATAAATGTTCACTTGTCTGAACAAGCTATACAGTAAAGTTTGTTCGCCACCATGACATCGGCCGACTTCCACGTGTGAGCAAGTGTTACATTTGTATATCGGTGAACATAGGCATAACCAGGGTCCCGTCGTATAAAGAGTTGCGATTAAAGATAAACTTGAGTTCTGGTTAAAAAAATAAAATGAATTCTCACAGAATCTAACGAAACTTACACTGAATGTTCAAGATTACAAATAAATGTCATGTGCCAAACAATTTTGGAAGAAAATGTATACTGGCTGAGTAATGAGCATAGAAAGATAAGGAAATCAGGGTATTACTAGCCCCGACACCATGTGTGTTGTCCCATATACATCTTTCTGTGTAAGTGATTGTTACTTTACCAAGACTCTGCCAAATTTATGATGATTTTGATGACTCCAGAACCTTGCATTACACACCATTACTTACATGCTATATGATCAACTTTTCTGATCCATTCCACACCTTTTCTTTCACAATGCAATCGCATTACCAGAACTCAAGTTTATCTTTAATCCGCATCAATCGTAAGTTTGCAGTCTCCTATCTCATATGTTTATACATGTAGTTGTGATTGATATCAATAGCAAATATAGATTGCGATTAATCGCAGCTGTTAATAAGACAAGGTCCAGAATGCTAGCGCTAATGGTAAGGCACACAGTTCAGGAGAAAAAAGGGTGCCTCCCCCCCCCCCCCCTCCCCCTCCCTTTGCTTAAAAATACCACTTTTCGTTTGAGCGGTACGTGAAAAATAAATTCATGCTTTTAAAATAACAATGTTACCATCATTATCTTACAAAGAAATCACTTACCTCCTATACGCATAGTACTGCTGAATTCCCTTTTCGTGATAAAAAAAAAAAATTGGTAAGGAGGAGAAAATTGCCCTTCTTTCCCCTCCTTCTTGTTTATTTTTGCCCCAAATTGTGTCCCTCTCGAATAGAGATCTTTTTCATAAATCGATGAGAAGATAAATGGCATATCTGTGGAATAAACCCCCTCACCAATGACTCTTCGCCAACAGCAAAAGAATTTCCTTATGAATTAATTAGAGGAAGAAAAGAATAGATAAAATTAAAGTCTTTCGAGCCTGCAAGCGTTTCATGTGTATTAATGGATACATTTACAGATAGTTTTAAAATTGAATCATATTTAGTCGGATACATGTACCTACACATGTCAATCCTATGATTTACATTCAAGTTGGTGAACCTTCCTGCCAATTTAATTTGTAATTAGGATGTACAATTGTTTTGTCTGAAAAAAAGGTCCCTTATTTTCTCCACATAGTAAAATACAAATGCATACAGCAGCAAAGTGATTATATCAATTATGTAATAATAATGATAATTCTTTCTTTTGCCATATAATTATATTCAGAATTCATTTTGCTGTTACTTAAACTCTTGACGTCATAAAACTAATATAATTGATATTTCATTACTGTTCAAACAACTCTTGTGGCTTGGATTGTCTATTTACATTTCGTTATGAAACTTGAAAGATATCAACTGGTATCTATAAAAAAAATTGAGATAACGGTATTCACCACGTGTCTGGCGGATTTAAATTCTCACGAAGGCAATTGAACTTTAATTCAAGACGTTCACTCGTTGAGAGATGCACCTTCATTCTATAGATGGCAGGGCTGGGACTAGGTATGACGGGGGATGGACTAGGGGCGGAGTAGGGAGGGGCTTGGGCGGAAGAGGAGGGGAATGGACACCTACTCAACTATTAAAGCCGCCCTTACTAACCGATAATATCTCATGAGCAGAAAGAAGTAGTGATAGGTGGATTAGCTGGATAAATACCATTTTCTGTTTTTTCCCCATGTAAAAACATATTATGTCAAATATGCCATCACGCCTCTGTGAGGGGAAATGAGTTAACCATCATTTTCTTTTTTTTCTCGTTTGATTTATATTATTGATTTATTCCGAATCTTTTAACAGAGTACTTTGCTACCATGGTTACTAAGTAACACATTTTATGGTAGAAACATAATTTTATGCACAATGGAATCAATATATATTTTTTTTTAAATGCATGAATTTCGGTACTGGTCTTCCCAAGGGCTTTTCATAAGACCCAAACAAATACTTACGTACTTCATACAATACTCACTACTCCTTAGGGGTGTAAAAACACAAAAACAAGAAAGCTTGTACAAGATGATGGAAAGAGAGATAGAGGGAATCTCGTGATGAAAGTCTAGAACATGGCATAGGGTAGTCCAGCCTCTGTACCGTTTTCGTTTAGCGCACCCAATCAGCTGATAAAATAACACACCCTCAACGTTGAAAGTAGACCTAGCCATTCCTCTAAATCTGGACCTCGGGATTGCGCGATCAGTGGAGAGACCGCGCTGTGTGTGGGGGATAAAAAGAACGAACGGACTGAATCTGGACTAGGCATAGAAGGGGAGAGAATAGCAAAAATGACAGGCTGAGTGACAAGGGAGGAAAGACAAAAAGTGATAATACAGTGTATATATCCCCCTATCTCTCTCTATCTCTCTCTCTCTCTCTCTCTCTCTCTCTCTCTTAATCTCCTTATTTAACCTCTTTTAATTCATCTCTTTCATATCTATTGATTTATCTCTTTCTTCCTTCCTCTCTCTTTCTCTCTCACTCAGTCTCTCTCTCTCTCTCTCTCTCTCTCTTAATCATTCTCGTTCTTTCTTATTATCTCCTTGTTTTTTTGTCTTTCTCTCCATCTTATTCATTACTCTTTCTCTTTAAACCACTGTATGTCTATCTCTCTCTTTATTCATCTATCGGCAGGGTCGTTCAGTTTTTGTTGTTGTTAGTTTGATTTAATTTTATTTCTGCGTTAAATAACGTAATACAAAACAATTAAATATTACAGGAAAATATATAAATATATTTTCAGATAATGATACATTACTTTTAAGCTCACAAAAAGGAAATACACATATAGGAAATAAACAATTTTAAAAATTTATTCACAGAATTTGTGAAATCAGGATCCGCTGTCATGAGCAAATTGCTTGAAGCCGATGGCAGCTACTCTCCCTTCTGTCTCTCCCTGTCTCTCCTTCTCTGTCTTGGTGTATCTATCGGTTAATCTTTCTCTTCACTCCCATTCATGAGCAAGATATTTACCTGCACTTGCTACTCTCCACCCAAGTGTTAAATGGGTATCCGGTAGGATGCGAACGTTCATGTGGTTGGACGAGCAAGTGTGCGCCTGTAAAATGGCGACTGGCTGGAATGCTCCCCAGGGAGTAGAAAATGTGCACACATTGTGCGGGTAAGCCTGAATCCGATGACCGGGGTAATAATATATCTGTAAAAAGCGCTTAGGCACATCGTTGGATCGGTGTATTGAGCGATATATAAAAAAACGGATTATCATTATTATTATTATTCGCTATTTATTCATCTTCCCCCCTCTCTCTCTCTCGCTCTCTCTCTCTCTCTCTCTATCTCTCTCTCCCCCTCTCTCTCTCTCTCCCCTCCCCTCTCTCTCTCTCTCTCTCTCTCTCTCTAACTCTCCCTCCCTTTCGCTTTCTCCCCCTCTCCCTTCCACTTCTGTCTGTCTCTACATCTTTCACGAGACTTTTCAGCACGTATTCACATAACATGAGAAACGTAACCCACTTCACAATTCGCCCACACCCCGTTCCCACACGATAAACTCATGCAGCTAAGCACGAAGAGAATCAATAATGGATGAATTATAGAAACATTAATTTGATGATAGAGTCGAACACGGACGCCCGTTGGAAAGTAAATTAGTAATGGCGACAGAAAGAAGGAAACTAAATGTCATTTTTTATTGCTTTTGTCTGAAAGGACGAGCTTTTATTTAGATTGATTATTTGATTAGGTCTCATTGGCACGTTAGTTATACATTTCAACGCCTAGACTAGTAGATGTTTTGTTATATTTGAATGTCTCCTTCAAAATAATGTTAAACATGTGAAATATAGATTATAGAACCTGTGTAGAAAGACCACCTCCATTCAATGGTCGCTTTACACTGAGTCTCACCTTAGAGTTGGGTCGTTTTATTCTATTAACATAGATTGTGCCATTATGCAACATGAGTGGAACCATTATTAAACAATTCGCATATATTTTAGGTCTACTTTATTAGGTTACCACGTAAACCATTTCAGGAGGATACCTATGGTTTCGTGGTATAAGCCGTTGTGTTGAATTCGGTTACCAATGGCACTGAGTGTTTCCACTCCCAGACTTAGCTCCGACGTGGATAGCAATCATCGAATCTTTGCCGCTATGGATCGAGATAGAAGCCTTGCCTTGGCTGTTAACAGAGATCTTGGTTCCTGCACAGCCGCTATTGGTCGGGTCGCCGCTGATGACGTCACAGTACTCGCCAGCAGGGAGACCAGTTTGGAGAGTGGAAGTCACGCGATACGATTGGTTGTTGATGGCAAAGAAGGCACGGTTGCCGCGCGAGAAAGCGATGAAGTTGTCTCCGTTGTCGTACCAGTTCTCGACGGGGTTCGAGCCAGCGGCGTTGCGGAAGCACGCCATGTTCTTGATCTGACGCCAGCGATGTTCGCAGACCCAACCGTTATCGCAGGTACCGTCAGAGTTGATGATAGGCGATTTGATGCTTCCATCACTATGAGCGGGTGGGCTGGAGTCAGGGTCGTCGAAGTAAAAACTGCTCATGACGCGGAAAATGCCATAGTTCCATGCCATACCAAAGGCCAAAGCCTTCTTATATGGCGTCGAGTCTTTGTAAGTCAAGATATCACCGCCGCCCCCGTGGCTGCGCTGATTATCATGGTTATCGACGAACACGAAAGCATCTCTGGAGTCCATCATACCCCAATCCTCGCCGAAGTTCTTGAAATACTTGGCCTTATTGTCGCCCGTGCCTATCCCTACGATCTTATCGCAGTATATGAACTCGGTGACATCAGCGAAACCGACGTACTCTGACGCTCTAACAGCCTCCGCTCCGGGATTACGATCAATCACCTCTTGGTAGATATAAGGCTTGCTGCCATCCACTGTGTGAAGTCTGTAAAATTGTAAAAACCAAGGTTGTGTCAATATACGATTTTTAAGTACAGAATAATGCTTTAATCTGAACTCAAAGTGTTTTATTATTTAGCATGTAACACAATCGCAAATACTCCTGAAAAAACAACCCGATGCAATATCAATTGCCTTTCACGTTACCTTTTGAATGTGCGATTGAATGTGCGATCATGACAATGACATATTACTAAATCTGAACGTGATTTCTATAGGACATAGAGTATTAAATTGCCCTTGAATTGGCTTCCCAAAAGTGACCAAATGGTATCATTTCCAAAATAAACAGATGGGTTTTTAAAATCCCCGACATGAATGCATATTCACGTCTGCAATCTGAAAACCGTTGGCAAAATCCATAGCCAGTTTAGAGAGATAGCTGCGTCACCAGAAACTGCTTTTGATTGGTCAGTCATCTCATGGGACTCAGAATACAATTTGCAAAACGATAACAACTGGACACTATTAATAATTAAGATTTTCAAATAAATAATATAATGTAAACTTATCTTTCATATATCACGATAATCATAAATTTCCTTTGGCGAGACATAGATCTATATTTGCCACACTCAACCCAGGTGATGTAAATGGGTACCTGGCAGGAACTAATTCCTTGAAATGAGATGCAAGAGCACCGCAGTGGCCGCCTTGCTAAAGCCAGGGTAATAATCGGGGCAGCGCCAGGAGTGTCACAACGTGACGGACATGTGCACTATTTAAGAATCCACCATTATTATTATTATTATTATTATTATAATCATGTTAATCCTCTTTAAGATGATATGCAAGTGAAATTCTACTATTCACGAAAGGGCATAGCCATTCATTTTAGCAATAAGACAAAATAAAAGAATGGGGGCATTTGGCCTTTCAAATGTAAACGATCGTTTCCATCTTGTAGATTCAAATTAAAACAATGAAAACAGATCACAAGAAAGTCAAGAAACACAAAAGAAGAGGCATCTTGCTTGCCAAAAGCATGCAGTGCTCACACCATAATCTTGGTCCTCTTCATTGTTCTCATTCCTTGTTTTCATTGTTCAACAAGCCGAGCATAATTATGATTACCTTCCGAAAATGTTTTTCAGATCACCCGGCCACATGTGCTTAGCGGCATCGATCCGGAACCCGGCCACACCCATGTCGATCATCTTGTTCATGTAGCTGGCCACCTTCTTGTCGGCATAATAGCTTGTCTTCGATCCGAACAGAATATCGTTCAGTCCGACCAGGTCACAGTTTCGCACAATGTCTGCGTCGTGGTAGTTGTTACCAACTTGTCCGTTACTAGTAGAGCAATATCCTCTCGGAACATTGAAATCGTTTCGGGAGTATGGCACCTCGCTGAATTCGTAGCTCTCTTAAAAATAGAGATGAAAGAGCATAAATTAAGACATGGTTTAGAGCCCGTCTGTACTAGTGTGGCCAGGAGGGATTAGACCATCCAGCGTGGTCACTGACAGGTGGTTGTCTCATCAACTCAGCTCTCAATTAACATAAGAAAAAAAGGATCATGGGGGACCAACGGGCACCGGTTAGGCATTGTTTTCTATATAGCGGGAGCAAGTAGCTACAAGTAGGGCAGTGTGGCTTTAAAGTGTACCAATCATCAAAAAAGTTTTGCTTTTGATGTAATGGGATCCGTGTAGATGTACTCTATTCAGTACGTGCTTTAAATATTATTTTTTACAAAGAGATATTGCCATTTAAATACATTTTTAGTGAACAGTAAAACGTCTTTTTGAGTAGGCTCGCATACATGTATAACCCAATTTCGCACAATTGTTAACATTATGCATGGGAATGAGTTCATTAGGCGATTTGTCCGCACTAGAGTTGAGGTTGTGTGTAGCTATCGTACGGATCCGTCAGACTAGGTACGATAGGTGCATACAGCCTTAACAAAAGCGGGTTGACCTTATGATTAACCAACGAAACCCATAAACCGTTGGGAAATGATGTAACAAAATTAATTTCAATATTTTCTTTTGGCATATTACTAAAGCGCAGTAGACTCTTTTTTAAATAACAAAAAAAAAGTGATAGTCTCATTAAATGAATCACACGTGATCGAGTTTGGCCAATCATTTGATTAGGATCTATTTACGAGTGAAATGCTTACAAAAATGACTATATATACTTACTTGCTGCCATGTGGTTGATAACGGCATCGACGTAGATGAGGACGTCGACTTTTCGACATCGTTCAACCATGTCCCTAAAGTCTGCCTCGTCTCCGCTTCGGCTTGTCAGTTCGTAGCTCATTGGCTGATACCGCTCGTACCAAGGACGCCATGGATTCGTTACCTTGTTCTGTTTTGAAGGTGGTGAGATCTGTACCCCGGCGAAGCCATATGGTCCGAGAAATCTGATTAAAAGTAATAACAATTCAATGAGAAAGAGGCATGTGGTTGGTTGGCCGTTTTTTTTTTAACCTGATTGCTAAGAAAGCATGTGTATGCTTGTAAGTAAGCGACCAGGGGACCGAGGGACTTGGTAATGAGAATTATACCTTATCAATGGGACTTGGTTTGGAACCTGGGACCTTCCGGATGCGAGACCACTTCTCTATTCACTGGGCATCCACACCTCTTCAGCAATGTGTGACTGATAAAAGGGCGTTAGCTTGCTGCACATTGAATTACTGGTAAACTCATTTCACAGGTTTTTATTGAGCATGTTACATCAAAATAAGTACATGTCTTGGATTTGAGGAAAGATCGACAGCTGATCGAGGAATTATATACAATCAGTCGCCGATTAATCGTCAAACGTTCGCCCAATGGCGGCAACCAGCAAGTGATGTAACTTAAGAAACTTTGAAAATTCTTTTGTAGTTTCTACTGCATTTAGTATAGATAGCGCGAATGAAATATTAACATAGAAAATAATGAAAAGAAACTGTCGCCTACCGTTCACACTCTTTTGCGATATCATTCCATGTCCATTCAAACAGGTGAACGATTACCGATCGTCCATTCTTAAAGTTAGATTTTCCATACCCAGAGGACGCCGCCCAGGCAGAGGTGCCGAAGAGAAGCAGAAAACAGGTCAAAATTCGCATGGCTGTAAGAAGAACAAAATAAGCAGCCAAGAAAATTCAAAAGATGTGATTTCTCCAAAAAAATAAATAACCACTAGGGTAAATAAAAAGGCATCGCCATTTTTACATGAGTACAGTCACTGTTAGTCTTAAACCCCATCGTAACTGTGGTTATCATCAACATCATTATCAGATTAATCATCATCATCGCCATTACCATGAACACTATCACTATCACTACCACTACCACCACCAGCACCACGACTAGCAGGTCTGAGAAAACTATTTTAAAAACTATTTTTAAAATGTGGAATATATTTAGATATTTGAATAACAAAATAAGAATCAACTTATATTTGGATGTCACCCGACCTCTAATAACATTAACATAATATTTTTTTAAATCTTTAAACCACCAACAACAAGATCGTGAAAAAGTTCGTCATTTTCAAATCTTTATGATCCTCATCTGCAGTCAACATCACCATCATCATCATCATTATCACCATCATCATCATCACTGTCATCATAACCACCACCATCATCACCATCATCATGATAACCATCACCATCAACATCACCATCATCATGATAACCATCACCATCAACATCACAATCATCATCACCATCATCATCATCATCATCATCATCACCATCATCACCATCATCATCACCATCATCATCATCACTGTCATCATAACCACCACCATCATCACCATCATCATGATAACCATCACCATCAACATCACCATCATCATGATAACCATCGCCATCAACATCACAATCATCATCACCATCATCACCATCACCATCATCATCATCACCATTATCATAACCACAACATCACCACCACCATAACCATCATCATCATCAAGATCACCGTCATCATAACCACACCATCACCACCACCATAACCGTCATCATCATCATCATCATCGTCAAGATCACCATCATCATAACCACACCATCACCACCACCATAACCGTCATCATCATCATCATCATCGTCATGATCACCGTCATCATAACCGTCATCATCATCATCATCGTCAAGATCACCATCATCATAACCACACCATCACCACCACCATAACTGTCATCATCATCATCATCATCATCGTCATGATCACCGTCGTCATAACCACACCATCATCATCATCATCATCATCATCATCATCACCGTCATCATAACCACACCATCATCATCATCGTTATCATCATCACTGTCATCATAACCAGCACCATCACCATCATCATCATCATAACCACACCATCACCACCACCATAACCATCATCATCATCAATTCTATTCCCATTATCAGAAATTTTCTTTATTTCTGCGTGAAATCATGATTGATCTGGTCTGTAAAATATTAAAACTAGTGATCTTGAGGGTAGGCTTAGATAACACAATTTGAAATGTTGACCATGCATGCTCTTCGGTATTTCTAAATGCATGTTTTTCTAAAAGCATGTTCATTCTATGTAACAAAATAAAGTTAAAACAAAAAATCTAAAAGCATAAAACAGAAAATATGCGTATGATTTTAGAATGACGATGGAACTCTAACACAATCATGAAAGTGGTCTTAAATTCTAGCAATTATTGTATCATCATAAGATAAGAATGTCGCCAAAATGTTAAATTGAGTAAGATTAGAACACACCAACGAGACCGATAGCATACCAAACCCAGACCGAAAAAAATTACATTACCCTGAATGGCTAAGAGTCGGTCGATTTAAAGTTGGTTTGGCGGTGTGACGGAGTTATCAGTTATCAAAAGTAAAAGGAAAATTAATAAATATATGTATTTCCTCTCGAAGAACAGCATACAAATTTGAAATAAAACAGTGCGTTAGAAAAGACAACAGCCTCCACTAGTGATCCTTCAAGCAAACAACACTGTTGCTCATAAATTTGGAATATATTTTTGTTTACCTCGGTCTATTTATGAGGTGATAGTGAGAACATGATTAATCCTTTATAGATAATTTTTCACATCTTCTCATAACTTTATTGATCAATCTAAAGAGTGACAGAGCTTGATCAATAAAGTCCCGACAAGAGATACAATTTATCTATCAAGAATAAACCGTATGGTCACAATCATTTTATAAAAAGGGGTGAGACAATTTATTCCAACTTTATGAGAACCGGTGTATTATAGATGTGTAATGTAATTCGCCCTCATTGAAACCTGATTTTCGACAGTTTTGGAAAAAGCAGTCATTCCTACATACATACATACATACATATTGGTATTTATTTAGCGCCTTTACATGAACATGCTCAAGGCGCTTTACATTTTAAAATACAAACATAATAGTTATATACTCTCCAAGTGCATTACACTCTAAAAAATGACAATTACAAAGAAAACAAATGAGTTTTTAAATGTTTCTTAAATAATGCGACTGAGGTGCAAGAACGAATGCTTAAAGGGAGACTATTCCAAATAGTGGGACCAGAAAAAATTATATTTTGTTGACCCTTCTTCGAATTGATGCGGGGGATTTGCAGAAGAAGGGGGTCTGACCTTGAACGTAATGGATATCTTGATTCCTACCTGCGTGATGCGTGTTGCAGATACTTGAGGATAACTCGAAGTAAAGTTTACTGGAACAGAAAGTACAGAGGTACTATAAGGATAGGTTTATATATGATGCGATGAATTTTATGTCATCGTCATCAGATTTGAATGTAAATATAATACGTGTGTCATAGTCTAATTTCCATTGGTTACATATGTTGAAGAGTTAGGTGAGTGAACGCCACGCCCCGAAGTAGTGGCGAATACAGAGGGCCGAATTCCCCGTTCTTTGGTGGTCTAAAAACAAGGGGGTAGAGCGACGGAATAAAAAGGGAGAAAAGAGGATGAAGGTGAAAAGATAAAAGAAAAAAAGGGAGAAAAAAATGAACCAATCGCTACCATGGGTAACGTGTCGGCAACCTATTCGATAGGATGGAAACGCCTCCCCACAATCTCAGCGTAATTCATGCATAAAATGAATAATCAGAAGCTGATCGGGGGGGGGGGAATCGTCTACCCCCCTCCCTCCTTTTTGTCGGCCCAGGAAAAGGAGATAACAGAACAAGTAGAAAATAAAGAGAAAGAAGGTAAAGAAGAAGAAGAAGATAGAGGCCGCGAGGAAGAGAAGAGAGAGAAACAAATGCAAAGAAAAAAAATAAAAGTATAAATTAATATACACAGACAGATTACCGACTGGTTTTGCTCGGCATGCGCCTACGAAGAGTTATCTTTCTTAATTTTCATTTTTGGAAGATATTGATTATTAAGAAAAAAAATATGAAAAATAATGGAGATCGAGACCTAAAATGTAATCACAAATTAATACCAGTGTAAGGAACGAGGGTGGTAATAATGATGCAATAATCATGACATTTGATGATATTGTGGAAAATATGACGTAAGGATATGGCAGGGGGAAGGATGAGAGGGAGGGAGAGGAGGAGTCGGAGAAGGGAGAGGAGGAGGCGGAGGAGAGAGAGGAGGAGGGGGAGGAGGAGGGGAGAGGGCGAAGAGCAAAGGAGGAGGGATGGGGGGACAGGGTGTGAGTAGGAGGAGGAGAAGGGTGGAGGCGGTTGAAGAGAGAAGGAGGAGGTTGATGGTGTTGATCCTGTATTAATTGAATTTTACCCAACTGAAAATAATGTAACATTGAGGTAACATCAATTTTGCGTTTCGCAATACAAGAACAATGCATAGTACATACAAACATGTAAAAACGTAGGCGTGCATGGAGGTAAAAACGTAGGCGTGCATGGAGGTACGTGTACTGTGTGAGTCAGAAAAAAGGGATATGTTATCAAAGCCAGATAACAGCTTTTCCGTGTTTACATTTAGATATATTTTATTGACTCACACTGTAGATACAGAAACAAAGACTTCACACTAGTTTAATTGCAATCGGCACTTATCTAGTGAGATGCAAAATATAGAATATTGATATATTATCCAAGCCAGACAACAGCTTTTCCGTGTTTACATTTAGATATGAAAACTCGGAGATATTTACCAGATACCTGCCGCCATGGCGCGTGCGTCTGATAATAATATATATTTGACATATGCTTTGGTGTCTTGAAAGTTCCCACAAGTCAGAACAAACAAACAAAAAGACTTTGACGAGGTCATCTTAGGTCACGTGGAAAATAATGGGGAAAATATTATCAACGTTGTCAAAAAAAATAAGAATACAAAACTGGTGTTCCAATGTTTGCTCCTCGGGGCTTTCTGGTGATAGAGTAGTTTACAAGTTTTAATTGGGATTTGGATTATTTTAATTAGCTATAGATTCCAGCAACAATTGCTTCAGTCTTTATGTATTCAAAGATATAGGTAAAGGGTTAGAGTTGCAGTTGGATTTAAAACAAGCTTTAGTGCTAGGAAGTGCTTGGGGAGAATGAAATTCGAGTTTGGAATTCGTAAAATTGAATTTCAAGCTTTGAATGAGATTGTGTTCTACTCCTGTGCATGTATGTAGTAAAGGGCGTAACTAAACTTGAAATCAGAAAATGAATGAGATCTAATTTCTTTACCTCTCTGACTTTTCTAACACTCTGCATCAGGACTGACTACCTATAAGATCTTATTTTTAAATGACGATTTTAAAAAAAAATTGTTTTAATCACTATGGCATTATTCAAGCTAACAAACAAACAAAACCAAAATCAAGTCATATATTTGACACATACATACACGAATCGTTTAAAATGATACATGAAAATGTCTTTTATTTGTCATTATTTTGATGAAACTAACAATTAAACCTCCTATTGTGGTAAATACTGTAAAGCAAGGCATGTTAATAAATTTCCTTCATAAAAGATCAGATCACCAAAATTCTTGATGCCGTCATAAATATGAGCAAAGGATGACAATGCATTTCAATTAGTATAACGCAATATACAGACAAGGGACTGAATAAATACATACTAGAGATATACTATCGTACTTTGAACAAATTATATATCTTCTCATCAATACTGTCAAGAAATGAAACAGCTGAAAACACAGTGATTATGCTTAACTCTTTAAATGCCACACAAGCTATCTTCCTGTACCACATTGTATTTATCAACCGGATAGATATAGCAAAAGGCTTCAAAATTATTCAACTGTTTCCAGTGCCAGAGAGTCCTGTCTTGTGCAAACATACAGCTATGACGGCAATGTCCTTCAAGGTTAAAAATGTGTGACCATATTTGTTTTGAAAGTGTAAACAGAGTGACCTACAAGTAAAAATTGTGAACATACCATCTTACAATGTTAATGATACATGAACATGTTAACCTATAAGGTAAACACACCATCTTACAATGTTAAAGATACATGAACACGTTAACCTATAATGTGAACACATTGTCCAACAATGTTCAGAGTGTAAACATACCCTTTTAATAGCAATGTTAGAAAATATGAACATACCATCCTACCATGTTAAAATAGAAATTGTGAACAAAGTAAGCTAAGATGTTGAAACAGTGTAAACATATACATCTAAATACGCATGAAACACACAAAAATTATCCTCATCTGAAACTGAGTAAGTTACATGATATGCTTTTCAACAAATTAGAAAATGAAAAAAAAATGATAATAATAATCATTTTGCTACTCACTCAGCTGCTTTGAAAATTATCAGTGATTTTATGCAATAAAAAATGAGGACGTTGGAGGCTCTTTTATATATGTAAATAATAACCTCATACATAATGGTTTTGGGAATTCAGTACATGTACATGTATAAAACTTATCTTATGAAACAATGTTCTCACTCATTTTCTCTTTCTGCAACATATAGGTATATGGGTGATGAGTTCATTGAAAAGATGGACAAGATTACTTTGTACATGTAATTAGGCAAGACTATTTTAAAAGCAAAATGTGAAATCTCAGGAAACCTTTTCATAGAGCAAAATAGAATTGTTTGCCATCAATGAGGAAATTGAGGAATCTTCTGGGTTGGCTGGTCCTCCTCCTCTGCTTCTTCTCTCTGCACTATGTAGTAGATAAATATGAAAGCGACACCAGCGAATCCCAGAGCGCATGTGAAGAGCATGACCCTGATGGCAGAGACAGAGGACTGCGGGAGGGCGCCGTATACCTCCACCGCAAACTGAGTCTGAAGCTTACAGTAACTGAGATATATAGAATAGAATAGAATAGAATTTATTGTCTTCTTCCAAAGCAAAAGAAGAAACTTTCCTTCCAGGTGATCAAACGTAAAATTACAAAACTTATACAAAATTTATAATATAAATACAATCATACCAAAATATCAAATGCATAAAAAGTATGAATTAATAAGTAATAAATACATATAACTTAAGGATAAAGGGACAAAAAGGAAGAAATAGGGAAGAATATAGAACAAGGGGATTACAGGAGAATGTAGCCCCAGGGTGAAGTAACTCAAAAACCAATTCAACCCCCCCCCCCCCCCACCTCCAGGGTTTCACTCTCCTTTAAACGATGAGACAGAAAGACTAGGGAGATAAATGGTAAGAAGAATGGAAAAAAGGGAAAGGAACAGAAAGAAAAGGAGAGAGAGGGGGGAGAAGGAGATGAATTAGAGGAAGATAAGAGAGATTTAGGAGAGAAAGAAAAGGTGGAGAAAGTATAGAGAGAGGAAGGATGAGAGAGAGAGAGCAAGGGAGGCAGACATACATGTAAAGAGTAAGAAAGTGTGAGGGAGAAGAGAAAGGGGAAGGGGGCAGATAGATGGGGTGAGACAGAGTCACAGAGAGATAGGGAGAGAAAATAAGGTTGGAAAAAAAGGTGGAAAGACATATTATCAAGATAGGAGCAGAAAAGGTGAGAGAGATAGACAGGGGGAGAAAGAGATAGAGAGAAATTGGGAGTGATAAACAGTCACTCCGGCTAAATAACTGAGATTCTAGTTCCTCTTCTAATCATTCCTATTATTCTCATCTACTCTACCCATAATTCCATCAAATTCTTTTTCGTCTATCTTCTATTGTCTCCTTTAAATACTCTTTACCATGCTACTCATTTTCCTATTTTTTCCTCTCATTTGTGTCTTCCAAAGTGATGTATCTGTGTGCTGCCTGAAAATAGAGAAATATTAAGTGTTCTCTACTTATGACATTACAATTTGCTGCAGAGGTATCTCTTTAGGTGTTTTTCTGAATCATATGTAAACGACGCCTAATATGGAAGTTTTCAAACATACCTATACTTTGGATCTAGCACCGTCACATTGAAGACATAGATAGCATTCTTCTCCCTCCATAGGACCTTGTTCATAGTCTTTTCACTCAGTACCTGGTACGGAAGCCTCTCTGATATCCTTGTTTTGTTTGCTTCAATGCAGTCTTGATAATTCTGATCCCAACCAAACCATGGAAATCAAGAAGAGGATGATGGTTAAAATCAGCATTCCAGAGATTTTTAATTAATTTAATATCAATATATTTACTTATTGGGTGTTCTATAAGGGAAGGGGGTCTTTTCATTTGGAAGGGAGCCCTTTCTAAAATCATTGTTCTAAAGTTTGTATGTTTTTTAAAAATTGTTTTATATTACCTGACTGCTAAGAAAGCATATGTATGCTTTTAAGTAACCAACCAGGTGACCAACAGCTTTAAGTCCTCTCCGGGTGACTTTGTAATGAGGATTAATGCCTTACCTAAGAGTATGAGCGCATTGACTTTGTTTTGAACCCAGGACCTTCCCGTTATGAGACCACTGCTCTGCCACTGAGCCATTGGGCCTCTTCAATACTCTTCAATACAGTCTTTTTTTCTTTTCTCTTTAATACAGTCTTGATGATTCTGAGCCCAACACTAATGACGGAAAAGGAAGGGAGTAGAATCAGTGTGTCAAAGCCTACATATTTTTTTCACTCAAGACTGGTATGATATCCTTATATTCATCTATTCTGGGTTCTCTACAAAGGTTTATCTTCTCAAAAGGTAGAGAAATTTTTGATAAATCTGATCACAAAACTACAACGAGAGGAGAGGGGGATCAGCATTCCATCATGATTTGTGATTAACACTTTGACTACTGAAGCTTTCTCATTCCCATAGGCTTAACACATAAAC
Organism: Strongylocentrotus purpuratus; assembly: GCF_000002235.5. Classification (NCBI taxonomy): domain Eukaryota; kingdom Metazoa; phylum Echinodermata; class Echinoidea; order Camarodonta; family Strongylocentrotidae; genus Strongylocentrotus; species Strongylocentrotus purpuratus. The sequence goes on from NW_022145597.1 coordinate 29,281,563, forward strand.
CACTTGGTTCCAGTAAGCAATGGGGTAACACTTTCATTGCTTTCTCCACCTCTCTGCATGGTCTCATGTTTGCCACACAAGCAATTTTGCACAAAACAATAGGCACCAATAGACAGAAAGATTGTGTAACATAAAGGCTTTGCAATATTATCAACTTTCTGGTCTTGATTTACTCCATAACACCCCTTTTAAACAGTGGTGTAAATTCATCTTACACTGGACACAATTTGGTATATCTATCCAATGATAAATGCAATGTGGCACCGGGAGAGTAATTATGTGGCATATAAAGAGTTTATCAAATCAAATTCCAACATGAGACTAACAGTATAATTATATATTATTATGTGTTCTCTGTACAAAGTCGTCTTTTCTACTCACATATCTCGTCCAAGCTGTACTGGGATCCTTGGTAGTATTCTGTAACGTTAACATTTCCACCCAACTCTGAGGGGGCTGTGTACATCCAGCCTATAACCATTAATGGATTCAAATTCAGGGGTGATGACATATTTTAAAATCACATATTCAATTCAATTCAAATTTTATTGTCCAATTATTGAAATTCCTTTGCATGTCAATACAAGATTACAAATTATAAGCATCAATATAAGATACAAATGGATACAGAATTATGTAGTACATTTTATTTGAACATAGATGTGACAGTTCAAAATGCAGACTAAAATTCAATTCATAATTCTGACTAAGTAATTAAATTAAATTCATAATTCAGATTAAATTAAATTCACAATTCAGGTTAAATTCAATTTATAATTCGGACCAATTCAATTCATAATTCAGATCAAATCCAATATATGCATGCAATGCAAAGATATTCCAGCAGAGCAACAGATAACGATACTAACAGCCCATGAGATTTCAATCATAAATATCTTGATTTTCAGACAGGCGATCGGCCTGTAAAGGTTCATAATTATTATTGCAGCATGAGCTAAATCCAGGATTTTGTTTCAGAATCTGAGGCAAAGTTACCCAATTCCTTTAAATGTAGAATGCACCTTTCTTCAATTGTTACCTGTTTTGCAGTCATGAGGTAGTCATAGTTGTGTGCGCCATGTATCTCAATCATAGCATAGTCCGTGTCCATCTTTTCAATGAACTCATCACCCATATACCTAAATGTTACAGAAAGAGAAAATGAGTGAGAACATTGTTTCATAAATCATTTCCTCTTTCCCGCTCTCTCTCTCTCTCTCTTACTTCTTTATAATCCATTTCCATAACCTTTTATAGATCTTAATTCTTTTGTTATATTGTTTTCTGTCTTCCTTTGTAGCTCTTATATTAAAAAATGTTTTGATTCTCCTTCCCTCTCTATCTCTGTGATTGCCCCTCCCTTTGTCTCTCTTTGCTGTTTACCCCCTCCCCTTCCAGCTTTTTTTTCTCTCTCTCTTTCTCTCTCTCTCTTTCTCTCCCACTCTCTCTCTTTCTCTCACCCTCCCACTACCCCTCTCTCTTTTACTCTCTTTCTCTCTCTCTCTCTCTCTCTCTCTCTCTCTCTCTCTTTCTCTCACTTTTTCCTAACTCAATGGTTTATTTTTATGTACATGTAAGTATGGTGTGCCTTTTTCTAGTTAACAAAATTCATGAGTGAGAAATAATGTACAATGTTTTACCGAAGGGTTACCAGTTGCCGTTTCTTAATTTGTCTAAAAATGAGACCACAAAATGTTGGACAACCATATATTCTGTTCACAGAAAAGATTGCAAAAGCCTGAATTGGCCTGAAACAAAGTCTGAATTCAAGCAGAAGCTGGAAACTGGTTTCTCTGCATAATGATATCACTAGATCAGATCAAAATGCTACTGATCAAAGACTCACAAATCAAAATGTGGTTTGTATCCATCGCTGTAGTAGGATTGATCAGGACAGCCATGTCTTCCATAGTCATACTGGATACTCAGGATTCCCTGGTCTTCGCTGATTCCGTTGGTACCCTCCAAGAAACTGGGATCGTACTCGTCTCTGCAGAGATTAAAGATGAAGTTGAGTTCAGGGGGGTGTTTCACAAAGATCCTAAGCTGAACTTATCTCTATTAAAGTTGGACTTAACAATTATGGAAGGCCGTTAGCATCTATGAAAGTATTTTGTAAAAGTTATTTTAAAAGAAATGAAATGTTGATTCAAATCATTCATATTTTCTACTATAATGGGAGATTTCATATTCTTGATGTGGAATTTATGAAATGTCTAAAATACTTTAATTTTTTGCTTTTGAATATATCTTATTTTAATGCTACAAATGGCTCTCCATAATTTTTAAGTCCAACTTAGAGTTCAGTTCAGGTTAGGCTCTTTGTGAAACAGCCCTCTGGTCAAGCAATACATTTAGAAGGTATTGTCTAGAACCAAGTGGGAAAGCTCGGTTGGTGGTGGTACATGAGATTTGTTGTATACTGTGAGTTTTGTGGAAAGATTAAATAGAAGGAAAAAAAAAATCATGTATGGAACTACAGTACACACACAAGTTGCAGTAACGTTTTGTTGAGCTGTTTTTCATTATAATTCGAAAATGAGGGCATGTGAAAGCACTCAATGAATGATAGGATGAAATTGAAGGCCTTCCTTACCTTTCAAAAGTGTAGACATAGTTCTTGAGGTATTCACATGATTCTCTCTTGAGCTGTCTGGTAAAAAAGGGGAAGGGGAATTTATATTAAGTAGATGAACATAAATGTGTGCATCATTTTATTTCATGCTATATTAAAGTTAAAAGTGTTCATAATATATTTCTTTTGGCAGGGACTTTTCTACATGCACAGAATATCTATTTTCCACTGCAATCACAGTATTTTTGTAAACAGACGAAAAGTTCAAGTACATCTCAAAGAGGTGGCATAACGTAATCAGCTGTTCTCTCAAACGCCATCTTCATGTATCTCTTATCTCTTAACAATGCAGCTACAGCTTCATGTTCACAAAGTGTATCACATTTTCAGATGCACTCAGACTGCTTTTGAAGATAGATATCAGTTCATACGGAGGGGTAAGGAAGAGAGAGAGAGAGAGAGAACACCACATACTTTCTTGCTCGGATGGTTTTCTCTGGTGGGCAGCCAGCGGACACATAGGCATGCTAAAGATAACAGACAGAGATAGGATTTCTTAAAGTACATTCATAATATCAATCAAATGTGCCACCATAACAAGCTTTATAACAGCACTTCTGTTGCTCATGAAAAATTTTCATAAACGATAGTACACAATCTCTTTTAAATGCCATGTTCACATACAGTGTCAATCATATTCTTGTTTGGGAGTTTGCTAATGTTGTCATCCCTTTAAAAATTCTTTTCTTTTTTTCTTTTACACACCTTTTATCTCAAAATAAACCCAATTACTTTATATTGATAAAGTGCACTTACATGTTAGTCATACACAAATAATGCAGTTAAACAATACAAATATCTTATGACAATAATCAGTAAATATAAATTGTTTGAATTCTGAAAAAACACAAAATCATCTTTCTCTACATGATCATTTAATTTACAAGTAATATGGATGTTCTCATCAGATGCAGTCAAACCTGTCTAAGTACTGACTTTTCTATTAAGGCCACCTTTTTTTCTCCCTCTACTGAAATTACGAGTTGTACAACCTGTCTAGAAAAGGCAGAGGCCAATTCTTCAAATTCTTTCAGATGATAGTTATAGAAGTTTTGCCTTACTGTAATCAAACATATCAAGAAACAGGGAGAAAAACTCCACAAGATGACTTACAACACTTGGGTTAGGTAAACAGGTCAGGCTAGGCTCTGCTGTAGTAAATGTCACTGTGGTCAATCCATCAATATACTCTCCACTGTAAGACAAGCAATAAAGTCATCATGTCTTTTCTCCTTTAAGTAATAACTCAAAGTTAGTACAAAGGACTGTGAGATGTCGGATCCTTGATTCAAGAAATTATTATCATTAAGTATTTGGTGTGACCTGTGCCTGGGACCGCATCACCAGGGTTTCCCCCAATCTTATACAAATAATACAGTGGGTTTCTTGATGTGCGATCGTGGTGACTGCTCTTGCTCTACAAGGAGCCTCCGTTCAGTGCTATGTCGCTTTATCCAAGGGATGGAGTGTTTATCCACAGTAATATAACCTGCGTCTATGTAACAGACCAGACATAATAATGATATTTATAGCTACATTTATACTGTGCACATATCCATCCAAAGGGATGCTTGAGGCACCTAAAAACTACTGTTATTACCCTGGTTTTAGCCCAGCCGCCCTCAGGCACTAATAGTGTTCAAGGAATATATTCCTATCAGACAACCATTTACTACACCTGGGTGGATAGTTGAACAAGTAGAATAGTGTCTTGCAAAAGGATATTACTGCAGCAGCTGGACTCAAACAGCAAACAATCTCCTCGCATAATTCAATCCAACAGAATTTAAATTTAAATTTCCCTTGAAAGGTGTGAGTTAAAAGATACAAAATTAATTTAACTTTGTTTAAAGATCTAAAACCAAGAGTCTTTTACACATTCTGAGAAAAAAACACTGATTCATTAAATTCTGAATTTGAGAATATACATGTAATACAGTTTTTTTCTAAAGTTGCAAACTTACTCTTCTATGTCTGGTTGATCTCCCGTCAGACTTATAGTAGCACTCTGTGATTGAAATTAAGAAAGAATAAAAAAGAAGAAATTAAAAAAAGAAGAATAGGTTCCTGACTGACCATCTTAATTAAGTTTATCAAAATGAATGGTGTACATTTACATGTATAATCTTCCGTAGATGTGAAAGAACTTTTATCGTCAGGAGATGTAAAATAAACTTAAATCTTTTTTTCAAGTAAAATAACTTTAATCTCCAAAAGATGTAAAATAACTTTGATCTTGTATTGTATTGTATTTGTATTGTATTTATTTTCCGTCATTTAAAAAATACATCAACATAATTATATATATATATATATTTACAATCATAAAGACACACTTATAAAAAAAGAAAGACGGAGGGATGGCCCTACTCAGCGTTGTTAGTATAACAATGCTGGTTTACAGAGGGGTCCCTATAGAAGTAGAAAACATGAAAATAGTTATTACAAAAGTAAGGAAAACTTACAGCAAAATAAGAACTTACAATAATAATTACAAATTCGAGTAAAACAAGAAACATGACAGAAATATTTACGATATTTATACAAGAGAGAAAGCTAGACAAGTAAATTATTTATTTAAAAAAAAAAAAAAAAAAAAAAAAAAAAAACAGCTACAAGAAGTCTGGAATAGTATTGTTTAAATACTTTTTGAATGTTTGAACAGTTTGAAGTAATTTAGTGGTAGGAGGAAGAGTATTATATTGAATTGAGCTTCTGTATTGGGTAGTTCTGCGACAATATTCAGTTCTAGGTTTAGGGAGAACAAAGTTACCGGAATTGCGGAGGGAATAAATATGAGAAGGGGGTTGAAACATTTCATTCATACTGGGAGATAACATATTATGGACTGATTTATAGACAAATACATTAAGATTTTTCTTACGCCTGGATTCGAGAGATGACCATTTTAAAAGTGAATGAATTTGTGCATTAGAAATGTGTTCATATGGATTAACTTTCATTATTATTCTGCCCGCGCGATTTTGGAGAGTTTGCAGTTTCTTAATATATTTGTTATCACATGAATCGATTAAAATGTCTGCATAGTCAAAAAGGGGTAAAATAATTGCTTTATATATCAAGTTCAAATTCGTCTCATTAATAAAATAACGTAGTCTAGCCCAGGCGCGGATCCAGGAACCCATTTATATCGGCCCGGCTATGGCAACCCCTTTGTGTAAAAACTAGATAAACTCTGTTTTTCTCAGATAAACTCTGTTTTTCTCAGATAAACTCAGTTTATCAACAGATAAACACAGTTTATCAGAAAAACTCAGTTTATCAGTTGATAAACTCAGTTTATCAAGAAAAACTCAGTTTATCAATGATAAACTCAGTTTATCAACAGATAAATAGAGTTTATCAGATAAACAGAGTTTATCAGTTAAACTCAGTTTATCAGAAAAACTCAGTTTATCAGTTGATAAACTGAGTTTATCATTGATAAACACAGTTTTTCTGATAAACTGAGTTTATCTAGTTTTTACACAAAGGGGTTGCCATAGCCGGGCCGATAGAAATGGGTTCGTGGATCCGCGCCTGGTCTAGCCAAATATTTTACTAGGTTTCCAACCCTCTTACATAATTTATCTATATGGACATCCCACTTAAGTTTGCTGTCGATAATAAACCTGAGATATTTTACACTGTCAGTCTGTTGTATTGCAATATTATTTATATATACATTTAATTTATTACATTTACTTAACATATGTCTAGAGCCTATGAGTAAGGATACAGTCTTATCAAAATTCAGTGTTAACTTATTATTGCACATCCATTTATAAATATATGACAAGTCATGATTTAGTTTATTTTGAACACTTTCCACATTAAAATCTGAAAAATAAAGAACAGTATCGTCAGCGTAAAGTTGAATGGAACAATAATGTGTATATTGAGTTAAATCGTTAACGAAAATAATGAAAAGCAAAGGCCCCAAAATGGAACCCTGCGGTACACCAAAAGAAATGGGTAAATAAGATGAAAGAGTTGAACCAAAATAAGTGGAAATAAACCTGTTATGTAAATAATCATTAAACCATGGCAAACATTCTTCAGCTATACCAATATTACGTAGCTTTTCGAGGAGCAAGTCAGGATCAACGCAATCGAAAGCTTTTTTTAGATCAATAAATACTGCTCCTGTATATTTTCCCTGATCAACAGCGTTCATCCATCTATCTGTAATTTTAACCAAAGACGTTATTGTTGAGTGTTTACTCCTAAAGCCAAATTGTTCTGCTGATAAAAGTTTGTTTTCTTCTAAAAAGGAAACTAATTGCCGCTGAACAAATCTTTCCAGCAATTTTGATACCGTAGGTAGTATTGAGATAGGACGATGTAAAAGAACTTTAATCTTCAGTAGATGTGAAAGAACTTTTATCGTCAGGAGATTCAAAATAAACTTAATCTTTTGTTCAAGTAAAATAACTTAAATCTTCAGTATATGTTAAGTAGATTTAATCTTTAGTTCATGTTAAATAACCTTAATCTTCAGTAGATGTAAAATAACTGTAATCTTCAGTAGATGTAAAGTCATTTTCATCTTCAAAATTTGTAAAGTTATTTTAAATTAATTTTAACTGATGGGGTCAAAGGGTTCACAATCAATGAACTCATTTTTAAAGTCAAGGAGTTAAGCAACAACAGTTTTGATTCAATGGGTATCAGGACCAATAACATTTGTGCAGTTGAAACCGTCTTACAGCAATGTAATGAATCTCTTACCAGTTCAATCTTTTGAAGTCCATGTCCAATGGGATCACCTGTTGTCAGGCTTGTGCTCACTGTGATGATGCTGGGATTAGATGGATAAATCTGCAAGGAAAAGTGAAATAGCACGTTATGGAAACAAACAGCTCCCCTACCTGCCCCTTTACCCCCGCATCTCTCTCTCTCTCTCTCTCTCTCCCTCCTCTCCCTGTTCACCTTTGATTCGCCCTTATATCAGGAAAGCCTGCATATTTTATGTGTTTTATAGCATATCATTTAGCTAAGAGTCATTTTGAAATTTTAACATATACATTTTAATTTTTCTCAAAAATTTAGTTGACGGCCAATTAAAAAATTGCTGATATATTTAATCACCTGACTCATTGTGAGTTTGGATAACACATTCAAGTTGTTAACTATCTCTTACAACCAAAATCAATTAATTCAAATTTAAATCATTATACAATATGATCTAGAATAAAGATTTATAATTGTCTCACCATGATGTTACTGTTCTGCCATAGACTTGGAATAAAGGACGCCCTTAGTATTAGGCTGTGTCCAATATCAATGTAGAACAATTTAGATCCAAAGTCGGCAGTGAATAAAAGGAACTATGAGAACAGAGGAAGACAAGTCAATGTTTCAGTTTTTAGAATTATTCTGCATTCATCAATGAAACAGACACTGTTCATTACAGTCTTTATCTCCTGTGAACAATTTCTGGATCTTTTTTTTTCCTGAATACTTGTACATCACACATCTGACAACAAAACTCTGAACTCAGCACTAGACCTTCTGTAGCCTACACAGAATAAGATTCCAAATCCAACCTTATTTTTCTTTCTGTGATGAAATAAAGCCAAAGTAGGCCTAGTACTGGAGCAATTGTTGTATTTCCATTTGATAGCTCCATTCAGTTTTATTGTATGAAATGCCAGTCTTTAAGTTGTACACAATTTATGCTGTCAGGATTGAAATAGTAGTGTTAATTATTAGGATTAAATTGTGATCTGACATCTACTCTGGCAACAACTACTCTGGGCTTTATATTTTTTTTTAAATTTAGGGTGGGGGTCAGTGTTGTGTTTGGGTGTTAGGTTGAGTATATGTTTGGGTTAGAGTTAAGCGTTGTATTGGTTCCAAGGTTGAAGATAGGAATTTGGTTTAGTGTACAAAATCAACAATGGGGTAATTATCATAAAAGCATAAATATGTTGGTAGGTTAGTGTCAAGATTGCATTCAAAGTTAGGTTAAGGGTTAGGGTCAGTGTGTAGGATGTACGGTAGAGTATCGATTCCTGGGCCTCGTTTCATATAACATATCAATAACATATGCTTAATTTCTATTACAAATCTGCTCTCTGCCAATAAAATGCCACAATTTCAGTAGATTATACAAGTTATGGAAACTTGTTAATGATAACAAGTTTTATGAAACAGGGCTTAGGTGTTTTGAAATAAGGAATTTAAAATTTAGCAAAGCAGTTTTTACTGGAGCATGTGACACAGAACCTACTGGACAAGTTGGTAGATCATGGCCCTGTTCTTCAAGGACCTCAGACGGATAGATGAGTTCTGAAGCCAAGTAGACCAAACTGCTTGTTGAAGCATTCCTAGAATCCAAATCATAGTGCCTGGCGTTCATGATGAAGATGTTACTCTGCTTGTCAAAGATGATTGCAGAATTGGAATCAATCAAGTCATCGACATGGAGCTGTTTGTTAGGGAGGGCAAAAAAAAGATGCATAATGGCTTTGTTTATCTTCAACTGGATAATGGTCCCATATTTTATAATTCCAAGATTTATACGAGATGCTAACACCTCAGTGACAAACTATCATCTTCATTCAATTTTGAAATAGCAGGATTAGGATGCTATTTCCATGTTTATTAAAAGGAGATGGTGCACACTTAAGTGTGCTGTTGAAACCCAGTAACTAGTGGTAGTAGTAAAACCATTGGAAAGCTCATACAAGTATTTATGATACGTGCTTTATAATCATAAATTATCTCTTTTTTTTTAACAACATTTTCATTCTCATTTTCATTCCCCGGCTATTTTAAGGAAGTTTAAAGCATAAATTACAAAAATGTATGATTATTTTTATATTATTTCCTTTTTTGCACTGTATTCCCACTGCATGTACTTTTTTTAACCATGCATGAACCTCATATTTCAATAATGACTTCGAAACCGCAGTGAAGAAGCACGAGCCTTATTTTCTTCTGGTGGTTTGAGGTTCTTATTGCACTGAAAGTGATACAAGTATTAAAGATATTAGTCACCTCGGCTATGTGTGTCTCCAGATTGCTTCGTCCGTAGAACAGTCTCCCTTCCGACGTTAGGAATGCAAATTCTCCATTGGCACCTTGGTATTTCAAAAAATGATTACTTATAAGTTAGCAAGAAGATCATATAGAAAGTTTGAACCAATTGGCATAAACAAGAAGATATTTTTAAACTAACTCTGAATTCACTATATACATGGAAATTTGATTTGGGAAATTGGAAATTACATCACATTGAAATGACCGATTCAAAAATTTGATTTACATACAAGCCTTGCAGATTTAGTGATTTCTGAAGTCATAATTTACTTGCTATTTGTCCATTGTCTTTCACACTCTCCTCCCCCCCCCCCCCCCCATACACACACACATTGCCATTCCCCACACATTTCTGAAGACAAAAATCCTTACCTGGAATAAGTTCTTTAATATATTCATCATGGTCAAGATGCTCTGTAATCTCCTCACTAGCTCTAAACACGGACTGACCTATAGGAAGTAAGAACTCACAGCTTTAGGCTTTCCTCAATACCATTATTAAAAATTGTATCAGTATGTAAAAACTAGATGGACCTTCGACTGCGCGCAGTCGAAAATGATGCCTCCGCCATGGAATAATTTTACAAACCAAAACAGAAGCAATTTTTAAAATTCAAGTTTGATTGTAAGCCACTAAAAGATTCTCAGAATAATGTGATTACAAGCTATTTTGCATATACATGTTTGACCCTTCGATCTTTGACCTCATGAACCTAAAATCTAATCACTTCATTGGCTCTGCAAGATACATGTTTTGAGTTTGACAGTAATCCATCCGTCGGTTCTATTGATAAAACGTTCACAAGCTATTTTCGCATACATAATGAGCCCCATATCCTTTGACATTTGACCTCGTGACCCCAAAATCTAATCAGTTCATTGGCTCTGCAAGTTTCATACATGACCCCAGTTTGGAGGGAATCCATCAATCCATCCTTGAGATAACGTGATCACAAGCTTTTTTTGCATACATAATGAGCCCTGTGACCTTTGATCTCCTGACACTAAAATCTAATCAGTTTATTGGCTCTGCAAGATACATACATGATCCAAGTTTGGCGGGAATCCATCAGTGGGTTCTTGAGATAATGCGATCAAGAGAACGGGATGTACGGACAACCCGAAAACATAATGCCTCCGGCTACTTTGTAGCGGAGGCATAAATAAGCACTTGTGGAGAGAGACATAAACATTGAAGAAAAATAAGTCTAGAAAAGTTGATCATATAATAAAGGCAAAGATGTACCTGCATTCTTTGAGATGAAAAGTTCCAGAGGGCCCCACATCAGGAACTCTCCAAATTTGTTGGTGAGATGGATGACATTGAGGTCGTTGCCATGGTGAGAGTAAACGTTAGCCCTCATGGTGGAGACGGTGTGGCTGTCTGTCTGCTCAGGATGTCTTCCTGTTATCCACATTAAAGAACAAAAATGCATCATTTACAATAATTATACCTGAATCTGTAGTCCCATATGCGTAATTCCATAAATTAGGGACCCGCTTTGTGACATTTTTGGTGTCCGTGTTACAAAAGGAACCCACACATAATTGTGGCTCTGATTAAAAATTAAATAGTGGAGTATGATTGTTAAGTGATTCTAGGTTTAATATGCAATGTTATGCTTGGAATTCAATTTATACTCTAACTCCACTATTTAAGTCTTTACTCAGAGCCACAAATATGTGTGGGTTCCTTACCCATACGGGACTCAACAAACATGTGGCATACAAATCGGGCCTCATTTTTGAGCTGTTACATTTGAAGAGCCACGCTTTTCAGGTAACATTTTATCTCTGATATTCTTCCACGCTTGCAAAATAACAATGATAATTCTCACAAATTGTTTTTCACCTCTCCCCAGAACTCAACCTTCTCCTTAAATTGCAGTGACCTTTACCTTTAAAGGGTATATGTAGGTAGCGGAAGACAGCTTCTTGGGTGTGGCCATCCTGGTGGTCTTTCAGCAACAGAAGGCCCACAGAGTGCCAGGCTAAGAGAGGAACAGCAGCCAACAGTTCCAGATCCTAAAGGAATATATATGACGAAGGGGGACAGAGACATTATAGTCACAGAACTATATATTGTTGGTCAAACAGTTTTTGAGCGTCAGGTAACGCCTGGCTGGAATGCTCCCCAGGGAGTGGAGATTGTGCACACAGAGGGTGGGGGCAAGCTCTGAATCCAATGACCGGGTTAATAGTATATCTGTAAAGCACCAAGATGTATTAAGCAATATATAAAAGCTGAATATTATTATTATTATTATCAATTAAAGTTTTTTTTTATATTGTGTACAAAAGTTTGACTTTAATGTAAGGGCAAACAAGAATTGTTTCAATGATTATTTATGAAACTTTAAAGCATCATTTACTTTTTGGTATGTTTTCTTGTCTAAAAGACATCTGAGTAGCGTAAATGCTTCTTAAATCCTTACTATGCAATTGTAATATTGAATATCTGCATTATACTTTTGTAGATCAAAGTAAGAAATTCAGGCAAAGAAAAAAAAGATAAACTAAATCCATTTCAAATGGTCACTTAAAATGATTTCAACAACTTTCTATTTTACAAAAGAATCAGAAAACAGGAACAATAATATACTCTCAACAATCATGCTATTTTTTTTCTTCTCTCTTCAAAATGACCCCCTTTCAACACTTTCTGGACATGCCAGTGAGGAATGACCTACTGTTACATCATCTGGTAATGGTGTTCCACGGAATTCAATTTCTCCTTTCTCTAAAACAAATATCTTGTTGATTATACCGCCTCCTGAAACATCCAACTTCCCAACTGCAACAACTGCATCACTCCAGGCCTATAAAAGAAATGTTTCAAAAGGAGTCAACATACATGTAAACATATTTAAGATGTCAGCACCAAGTATTATAAACATTGTCTCTTTAGAGCCAGATAGGCGTTATTACATACCAATCAAACAAAGTTAAAGATAAAGGTGAGTTCTGGTAAAAAAAAAAAAGAAAATGAATTCTCACAGAATCAAACAAAACTTACACTGAATGTTGAAGATTACAAATAAATGTCATTTGCCAAAAGATTTTGGCGGAAAATGTATACTGGCTGAGTAATGAGCATAGAATGATTAGGAAATCAAGGTTAGTAGCCCCGGCACCATTTATGTAGTCCCATACATCTTTCTGTGTACAGTGCTTGTTATTTTACCAAAACTGGGCCAAATTTTATGATCAACTTTTTCTGATCCATTCCACACCTTTTCTTTCACAATGCAATCACATGACCAGAACTCACCTTTATCTTTAACACCCTTTAGACTCTAAAAAGACAACATGATATCACTTTGTGCACTAAAGGTCTCTTTACTGAATCTATCAGCTCATAGTACTAGCAATGGTAATCCAATAATTGCTCTTCTTAATTTAACAATGTCTAATGTGGAATATATATTATTTCATAACTTGATAAACATCTGAAGAGTAATAATATAAAATTTCACTTGCCAGTCACAAGAATATGAAGAAATAGAAGTATTCAAATATACAAATTGAACAATGTGCATTTCAGTCATAACGCCCTATCTTTGATATACAGCCTATAAACATCACACTACACAGGCATTTCATGAATACAGATGTTCATTCTAATAATGCAAAAAAAGTAAATAGACCAAATAATGTGATACCAGAGCTTTCTAAAACACATTTCAGAAATTAAACCATCTAGTATAAATTTACCTCACACCAAGAATGTTTGCAACAGTACTGGGAAAACTCCAATGCTGTCACTCTGTAACCGTCTGAAGCAATCACTTCTTGGTACTCGCCGGTCTGAAGGGTGTATATAAAGACTGAGCCGTTGACCAGGAGGGCGATACTTTCAGATCTTACTACGGCAGCTTCGACCACCGGATCATCCACCTGTAATGGAAGCAAGTATGTTTTATTGTTATTTCTATTAAGGATCTTGTGTCACCTGCGTAACTAAAAAAAAAAATCATCTTGATTTTACCTATTACTTGTTCTTGGTTTCTGTATTGCCAATTGACATAAAACATAAAATCTCTTATGAAGTTAAATCGCTTCTTAGTTTAACGCATTTCTATTCATGCCACTTTCTACAGGCAGACAAAGATATAAGCAGTTTTTTCTTTGATTTTGCCAGACAAGTTTAAAGTACCTTAATAGGTTTTCATTCTTTATCATAATACAAAAACTATTACAAAGAATAAGGCAATTTGAAACTGCATACAGCACTGAAATTATTAAAATTTGACGCTACAGTGCAGCGAAGTAAAAATTCACTTTAAACAAGATTGTGTAAGGTGCAGGGATCTGAATAACTTATACTAGAACTGCTGAAAGGAGACAAGAAAAAAAATTAATTACATGAAGCAGATTAGAAGGGATTCTCATGGGAGCCATAGGTGTCACAAATCCATTTTGGGATAGGTAGGCATACTCACTGCAAGAAGAAAAACAGAAAAGAAACATAAAAAGAAAAGAAACATAAAAAGAAAAGAAATATAATCAAAAGTAACAAAGGACACTCTGAGGATGTCAAAATATTCATGGTGGTATGGTGTGATTAAATGTATTCGATATGGTACGAAGCAGTGCAACTGGTGATTAAAAATTAGCTACATGTATATAGATGCTGCTTGCATGGTGATGTATACATTAGGCTTGCAGTTGCACCATGTGAGAGAGAGGGAGGTCGGAAGTCCTGAAAAGGACTCTCAATAATCTTCTTTCTTGAGTGTGTGTGTTATTCAGAACCCTATACTATCTAATGGAGATATGAAGTTTCTATTCTAAGCGATTCTTTTTCAAGACTATAATAACAACAGTCCTTTTCAGGACTACACACACACACACACACTAAACAAAGAAAGATTATTGAGAGTCCTTTTCAGGACTTCCCAATCCTCCCTCTCTCTTACATGGTGCAACCGCAAGCCTACTGTATAGGCTATAATAATTGTTTAAGAACAATGACCAATTGTCCAGATAGATCAGCTCTTTGGTAAATTCCAACTATGCAACTCTCTAAGCTAGGAGAGGATCTGTTATGTGCAGGCTTCATGTTTAATGTGAAAGAATATTATAATTATGAAAAAAGCTGGTAGTTATCAGTGAATCAGTGAGACATTCCTTTGATACGCTATCCAATGAAGATATGAAGTTATTATTCTATTTTTCTTCTCTAATTCATGTTTGTATAAAAACTGGGTATGACATAGAGCCGTACCACATTGTAAACTATTTAGCAGAACAAGATAATAATCACAATCTTCAGGAACACCAACAACAAAAGAGCAATATAATTAAAAGTTCAGATAGCACTATCTAATGGAGATTTTTTTAATCTTTCTATTCTTCAAGGCTTTGAATGCAAGGTTTGGGATCACTCTACTATGCTCTTAAGGCACTCTTAAAGCTGAAATGTCTCAACTTTGCAATAATTTAAGGAGTGTATATGGGTAATTTTGTGCTTTTTGTCCCATCTGGCTAAATCCTGCTACACTGCTTTATTTTCTGTAGGGTTATAACACTTGCCTCTGTGAAAATTGCTCTGCGGTAATTTACTCTACCTACCAAATTCTTATTTTCAATGTTGGACCCAACACTAAACTTAACCCTTTACTTTCACCCTAAAACTAAATTGCATAACCCTGTACCTTTGACAAAAGAAAGTACAGAGCAATTGTCGCAGGAGCAAAATAATGTAGGGTCAATGTTCTGTGTACTTACTGGAGATACATCTGAGCAGTCCCTTCACAGTTTGACAAGAGTCTAGGTGCAGGTCTCAAGTACCTGAGTGGAACCGTTTCATTATTTATGCCATCTAGTAGAGATGTAGACCACAGGGGCAATATTTCAGCTCTAATGAACACAGTTGCAAGAAGAAATCTGAAATGAAATTGAATTGAGTGAAGAATGGGAGCTTTAATAGTCAGAATTAATGGTAATTGAAATGATCATACTGAATTTTGAAGTAAGTTTACTTAATGGTGCATATTTGCCAATATGACAAAACATATACATGTTTGTAAGATCTAGATCTAGACCTACAGTCAGGCTACAGTAGACCTCTAGACACTACATCATTCATTTCTTCTAACTTTACTTTGGATGAATTTTGTACCATTTTGTCTTGTCTTTTAAATCAGCCCATTTCTTAATATCATTTCACATTGGGCCTAGATCTAGATCTATATCATAGTCATACCATTTAAAAATTAGATTCAAGACCAAGACTTTTCACTATCTAGATTATAAGACTTAGTAAGAGTAAGACTAAGAGTATAGACTAAATAAGACTGGTCCCTAGGCTAGGCCTAGTAGAGTAGAGTGACTAGGGAGATGGGAGTTGGTCTAATGTCAAGTTCACTTGGTCAGCTCTCTGTCTTTGCCTACAAACTGGGTCAGGCGACCCCGGTTCAAAACTGAGTCAAGTCTTTTGAATAATGACCGTGACGTTAAAGGTCATTTCTAAGACGTAAATAATCATATCTGATTTTTAAAAATGTCTGTAAAAACCCAATAACACACACGAGACAGAGGCGAGAGACAGAAGCTAAAGCCACGCCCACGGACCGGCCGGCTTTTATGGGCTCAGGCTCAGCCTCGGCTAGACCGAAAGCTTCAGTCCCTATACTATAATCGTCGGTTGTTCCACTGAGACTACGTCTGGCTCCACTAGACCTCCGGTTATAGAGACTGAACGACTGCCTATGCCAGCCTGTGTTGAACTTATTCCGCTAGATTTTAGCCGCTAGGCCCCTCCCACAAACTTGCCACGGCCGTATTGTTATGCCCCCAAAATCCCCCAAAATGTCATTTTACCTCGTTCATTTCCAATTTTAAATTAGGCCTAGGCTATAATACATCGGTTCCACTTACTAACTTGATTGGTATAATCCGTTTAATGGTCCCTTTTAAGGAAATTATCGGTCAAAATCGACATCCATGTTGAAAATCTTGCAAGCCGTGTTAAACTCTCGCTGCCGTCAATCTCATCCCTTGTAGTCTACGCCGAACGCAAAATGATTATGAAGGAAAAACTGTGATAACGCCATTACGAACGTGTAGATGGCGCACAGTTTTTCCTTCATAATCATTTTGCCTTCGGCGTAGACTACAAGGGATGAGATTGACGGCAGCGAGAGTTTAACACGGCTTGCAAGATTTTCAACATGGATGCATGGATGTCGATTTTGACCGATAATTTCCTTAAAAGGGACCATTAAACGGATTATACCAATCAAGTTAGTAAGTGGAACCGATGTATTATAGCCTAGGCCTAATTTAAAATTGGAAATGAACGAGGTAAAATGACATTTCGGGGGATTTTGGGGGCATAACAATACGGCCGTGGCAAGTTTGTGGGAGGGGCCTAGCGGCTAAAATCTAGCGGAATAAGTTCAACACAGGCTGGCATAGGCAGTCGTTCAGTCTCTATAACCGGAGGTCTTGTGGAGCCAGACGTAGTCTCAGTGGAACAACCGACGATTATAGAGACTGAAGCTTTTGGTCTAAGCCTCGGCTCGATGGCAGTTAACACTAATAGTAACACTGTAGGACGCCTTTTGGCATGGGCATTGAAATGGCAATAATTGATTTAGCTTTTATTAAGTTCAACTTCTAATTACAACTTCTAGTTACTCATTACTCACACAGACGCGAATAGAAACATCTTGACTTGACATTTAGAGTCTTGACGACAGGTCCCACTCACACTAGTTTGAGATCGAAACTAGTCCACAAAAGTAAGGCAGGGTCAGTCAAGAACGAACCAAAGTAGCACAATCACCTGATGAGTCGCTAGCTCGCGATCACGTGATTGTTGTTTTGCCCACGTTACGAACGCGCGCCCACGTAACTTAGTACTAGGCTTGTGATTGGTTTAAAGTTTGGGTGAAATCTCGAAGGTTAAAATGGCCCTGCTTCAAGTTACTCTACCTACATACGCGCTTTATATTCTCTGAGGCCACGTCTGAGGCTGCATTTTCATTTTTACAAATGTTTATTTTCAAATTAGAACCAGCCCAAATTATGACAGCGACAATAAACTCATTCTCTATTTACATCATATTTGATTTTAAAGTTAATTGCAGGGGATGAAAACGAATAACAAAACTCACACCTAAAACACAAAATAAAAGTGAATAATTTTCCGAGATTAACGGTTTTAGTGTAAAGTTTGAGGCCATTTTCCCCCCTTGCACATTAAAGAGGTTAGGTGATGGCTACAGGGAGCAGACATGGTCTGGTTTTGTGATATAAAATCCACTTAATCTTGCACTTTTAACTGCAGATCGTGTATTTTATTTACCTGATTTTGCTTCTTGAACATATCTTCAAGCCTTTGATATGATTATTTTGTTCTTTGATACCTTCTGGAGGTAGAATATTGTGATAGTTTTACAGCCATTTTCTGCCAAGGAATTTGAACACACACCTGTAGTCCCATATGGAGGATCCTGAGTTTGCTTATTTTGCCCAGCCTTCTTCATACCTACACTACAGGCAACAATAACTGTAATGTATATTTTCTGACTGAATTATGCTTATATTATTCTTATGATATAGAAGCAATTACTCACTGGGATTTAAATCATTTACCAGATGATTTAGCTAACCGTCTACTACTACTAATAGCTAACCTACATAAAATGGGTGTAGCTGAGTGAGTGAGACTGCTGTGAGCTTTTCTGACTTCCCTTTGTTTGTTCTGAATACGTATTGAATATTGAATACTGTCCTGCCAAATTTAATCACCGGTATTCATCACCGTTCGACTTGCAAACGCCATCATGAAGAATTACTTCTTACCACCCTCTTCTTCTAGATCACATCCACTCCTTCTAGCAATACTCTCAATAGTGTGTGCACTTAAACTATTGAAGAGTGGAAACCTGTACACGCAGATTGCAGACCATAGATCAGCTTCTTTACCCTTCTTCGATCTACATGCAACGCTTTGTGAACCAAGATCACTACACCAGCCTACTAGAAGGCGTACTTACACTGCAGATATTGATAACTGCAAACTGTTACTTTTTATATCATCCTGTAATAAGTGGAATCGAAATACAAAGCTTTGTCCACTTGACTTCAGGTCGACTTCTTTGAGCCACCTAACCATCCTACTTCTCCTCAGCGGACAAGTTGAAACCAACCCTGGTCCATCAACTAGTGCTCCTGAGACATTTCCATGTGCCATCTGTGGGGATGAAGTGAGAGACAACGACCCTGCTCTCTTATGCGATCACTGCGACTGCTGGTGCCACATCTCATGTGTCGGTATCTCCCCAGACTCCTATGATATCTTGACGAAGAAGTCCAGGAGCTTCGCTTGGGTGTGCTGCCAGTGTTCCTCTACCAACATAGGGTCAAGCAGCTCGCTGCAAGGTCTTAACCTCTCACAGACCAATCGTTTCTCACCCCTTCACCACGACTCCAGTAATGAAGAAATCCTTCCCTCCATCAACCCTCTAACCTCTACGCCTACATCGAGCCCTGGGGGACGTCGTCAACCACGATTTCACCCTCCATCAAGAAATCGCAAAAAGGCATTTAAAGTGATGGTTGTAAACTGCAATGGTCTTAAGGGGAATGCTAAAAAATCAAGCTTCCATGCAGCCATTGCTCACCACACTCCTGATTTTGTTTTTGGTTGTGAATCAAAACTGGATGACAGCTTATCATCATACTCAATCTTCCCAAGCAATTACTCAATCTACCGTAAGGACAGAAACATCCATGGAGGTGGTGTTTTCATAGCAATCATCGACACGCTAATTGTCACTGAATGTCCAGAGTTTGACTCAGACTGTGAGATACAGTGGTGCAACGTGCAACTTGCAAATGCCAAGCCACTGTATATTGGTAGCTACTACTGCCCCCCCAACAACAGACAACAAGGTCTTGAAGGCTTGCACCAGTCATTGTCCAAGATTATGACAAGGCACCGGCGCAGCCACCCTAACATCTTGATAGCCGGCGACTTTAATCACCCAGACATCAACTGGGATGACCAGTCGACTACAAATCCAGCCACTTCTACTTGTCACCAGAAGCTGTTGGATATCCTTTTGCACAACTCCTTGTCTCAAACAGTCAGGGAAGTCACCCGACCTTCATCCAACAACATCCTGGATCTAGTTGTGACGTCGAATCCCGCCCTGGTTGAGAATGTGTGCGTAAAGTCTGGGATATCAGACCACAACATCGTCACTTTTACTCTTGCTGCAAATCCAAAGATCTCTGTCAAGCCCCTGAGGAAGATCTACCAGTTCCACAAAGCTGACGAACAGCAACTGAGAGATGCAGCAGCCGAATTTGCGACGGAATTCCTCCAATCAGATCCAGAAAGAAGATCAGTGGAGACAAACTGGTCCATCATTGTCAACTTCTTGAACAGGTGTTTGTCTGAGCTTATTCCTTCCAAAATGAGCAAAGGAAGGAAACATCTTCCTTGGATTACTCCTCCTTTGAAACGCCAGATGAGGAAGAGAGATAGCCTATTCAAGAAGGCACACAGCCAGTCTTGCTCCACAGCTTGGACAGCCTACCGACAATTCAGGAACCAAGTTGCCAAGAATGTGCACAGAGCACGTTGTGAGTACGTCAACAACATCATCGGGGCAAGTCTTAAGGACAACCCAAAGTCTTTCTGGTCTTACATCAAGACATGTCGTTCTGAAAACATTGGTATTCCTACCTTGCGTACTCCATCTAAACTATGCGCCTCAGCATTAGACAAGGCAGAGACACTGAACGACTACTTCCAGTCTGTCTTTACTCCTCACCAGCTCCAACCTCTTGTACAGAAAGGACCTTCTCCTTTTCCAACTATTGGTCACCTGCATGTTCACAGGACTGGTGTCGAGAAACGCCTCCAACAACTGGACCCTTCAAAGGCCAGCGGACCTGATGAACTCCCACCCAAGCTCCTAAAGTTGGTAGCTCGCGAGATTGCTTCTCCACTGTCCTTCCTGTTTCAACAAAGCTACAACAGTGGCATCGTTCCAGCCCAATGGAAACAGGCACTGGTTACCCCTATTCACAAGTCGGGAGAAAAGTGTGACCCCTCCAACTACAGACCGATCTCACTTACCTGCGTTTGCTGCAAAGTCATGGAACATATCATCCTGAGCCATGTGTCGAAGCATGTTGCAGTGAATAATATCCTCACTGATGCACAGCATGGCTTCCGACGAGGGTTGTCAACAACCACTCAATTGACAACAGCCGTCCACGACTGGTCCTCCATCCTACAGCAGCGTAGCCAAGCTGATATAATCTTCTTGGACTTCAAGAAGGCATTTGATCGAGTACCACACCTTCTCCTGTCAACCAAACTTCAGTACTATGGAATAAGTGGTGACTCACTCCAGTGGATAATGTCTCTCCTCACTGATAGACAACAGGCAGTCGTAGTTGATGGATCCAAATCAACATGGAGGGATGTAACATCTGGAGTCCCCCAGGGATCCGTCATCGGCCCTACCCTCTTCCTGTTGTATATCAACGATATCCAAGACAACATCCAGTCCTCAATGCGTCTCTTCGCAGATGACAGCACCCTCTATCGTGAGATTCGATGCCCTGAGGACCATCAAATCCTAAAGGACGATCTCCAACAGCTGTCCAGGTGGTCTTCAAACTGGATGATGGACTTCAACGTGAAAAAGTGCGCTATCCTCACCATCACACGGAAGCGTACTCCCAGCATCCGAGAATACCACCTGTCAAATGGACTGATTCCGAGAGTGAAAGAGTACAAGTACCTTGGAGTAACGGTTGCTGCTGATCTCCGTTGGAACAAGCACTGCCAAACCATTCGGCATAAAGCAAGCCGTACTCTAGGTCTTCTTCGCAGGACTCTCTCACCCTGTACCAGGGATGTAAAGTCCAGGGCCTACACAGCCTTAGTGCGCCCCCAATTGGAGTATGCCTCGGAGGCTTGGAACCCACACAGCGTCACGGTCACAAAAATGCTAGAGCAAGTACAAAGAACAGCGGCTCGCTTTGTGTACCGTGACTACAGATACACCACATCACCATCAGCTCTTGTGGCAGCTCTAGGGTGGGACACGCTTCACACACGTCGAATCCTCGACCAATGCACCCTTCTCTACAAGATCCATCACCGACTTGTCCCCATACCTGCACCAACTATTGTTATCCCTGCTACATACTTCGGAAGACATGACCACAACCTGAAGTATGTAATTCCTGTTGCAACTATCGACTCCTTCAAGTTCTCATACTACCCAAGAGCAATAAGGATCTGGAACCATCTGCCAGGCTCAGCAGTCAATGCAACAGGAATAACCAACTTCAAGGAGGCTGCTCTACCCTCCATCAGAATGATGCAGCCCCCCGTTGGTTCTCACATCATATAAGCTTACTAGCTTGGTTTTTACTTGCACTGGACTTAGCATATTTTACTGTAAATTGACAAGTGCTTTGTCCACACACCATTCCAGCAATTCATGACACTCCTTGTAGTCACTTGCCTCACCTACCATCCCAGTATAGCTTCCTGAGTGAGCTGCCAAAGGGATTACCCAACCAAGAAATAGGCCTCAATAATTGCATTACTATACTTGCACCCGCATCACCTGGTTTACCGTACGTGACGTAAAAGTCAGCGCACTATGACGTGACAATGACTGACTGAGTCACAAATAATACGCGCGTCACTGGAGCAACAAAATAACGAAGTGCGTAGTATGCGTGCATAATAATAGTATTCCCACAATTATCATCGAAATGGATTAGCCGATAACATTTTGACAAATGAAATAAAACGTAGAAGAGCAACGGGCTAATTCAAAATAATGGAAAAGAAAGTTGAAAAGCTGTAACATTATGGAACATCATGGGCACCACCAGGAGTTGTCTGCTAAATCTGATCTGATTACAGTGGAACAGAAACGTCACCAAGGTGGAACAGTAACAAAAATCCGTTCTTTCACCAAAAGTGCGAACGACACAAACAAATGCCAGAAATCTATAGACATAAAAGTCTTTCCAAAACCGAGGGATTTAACAGAACTATCGACACAGAGTGATACTAGAGCCGTGAACTTCAGTTTAGTACGTCGATCGGACAATAAAGATGTAGCTAAGGTTGTTATTCCAGCGTCGGGAACAGGTAGTTTGAAACACAAAGCGCTGTCGGGAAAGGCATATCGTTCTCGAGATCAAGAGGAAATGCGTTCGGCCACCCGACATCGTCCAACCCCGTCGCCACAGTCGACGAAACCCAAAACGACACGCCCTTCGAAAGCGCCGCAAGTAAACAAACCAAAAGGGGACAGCACGATTACGAAGATTAATATTAATATCGACAAAAAGTCTGCTGTGCATTCTCAAACAAAAGAAGTTCATACTAAATCCCGTTATATTGAGAAGTCTGGAGGAAAATCGGCCGTCGAGAAATCAAGCAAAACGTCGGATAAAGACTCTACCAGTAAGAAGGATGCCAAAACGAAACCGCATGAAAGTAGTCGAAGGAAGTCTTCCAAACCACCTCAATTCCCAACCGAAGATGATGTCAACTCGACAGCTAAGACCCTCAAGGCTCGCGGCTACATTCTAGAAGGTGAGCCTTCCTTTCATAAATGAAATGTTGTAATAACGAATAGGTGCACAATATTGAATATAGATCGAGCTTCGGGGTAAACTACTTTGTTTCACATCATTCGTAATATATTTCACACTTTGTACTTTTTCATCAACAGAATATTTTACTGCACTACCATGCATAAATAATTTGTGTTCTATGTATTATTTGATTATTTTCATTTGTATTTCATATTTTTAGAGATATGTTTCACGGCCCCTTTGCTTTTAAACCAGCGCGGTTGCTGAATGGAGTCTTTATAATATTTTAAATAAATAAATGAATGAAAAAATGAATGAACTCCTGGCCTTTATGAGAGCTTAACGGAGAATTTATTCGAGAATCACACGATTATTTAAAACCTTACTGTGAGAAATCTATCATGAACCTTCCAGACATGGAGTAATCCCGAGATAATTATTTTTTTAGTTTCTACCGAGGTAGAGCAGAAAGAACATGATATTTTCTACCTCTAGAGCAAAGACCTTATAAATCAACTATGGCAATTTCATTAAATTTTGGCATCACCTATCGAAATATGCGAACATTACGACAATGACGGATTTCGTTCATAATCTTATTAAACATGATTTCTTCAAGCAATACAATACGATATTGAAATTGACTGTCGGATTTCTTCAAGGTGTTTCCGATCGTATCTTTAATGTTCAAAGGTAAACTTGGAGAGGGTACCTACGCCAAAGTGAGACGAGCTTACAGCTACAGCGAAAAATGCCGGGTCGCCATTAAGATCGTGTCTCGTTCTCGCCTCAACGCCCGCTTCCAGCAGAAATTCCTTCCTCGAGAGCTCAAGATTGTGCGAAACATGCGCCATCCACACATCATAGAACTCTTGGAGATGTTCGAAAGCAACGGCGTCATCTTTCTCATCATGGAGTTGGCCAGGCATGGTGATCTTCTAGAGTATGTCCAGAAGAAAAACGCGCTACGCGATTCAGAAGCGCGAACTGTATTCAGCCAAATCCTGTCGGCTGTAGAGCATCTCCATTTCCATGGAGTTTACCATAGGGATCTGAAGTGCGAGAACATCCTCTTGGATTGGGGACCGACCGGCATTACGGCCAAAATCACAGATTTCGGATTCGCACGGGAGTGGAGCGAGGCTTTTAAACCATGTTCGACGTTCTGCGGGAGCGCTGCCTATGCATCACCAGAGATTCTGCAAGCAATTCCTTACGATCCCAACTGGGCTGATATTTGGAGCTTAGGGATTATTCTCTATATCATGGTGAGATATTCTATTGGCGAGATAATAGTAGAATTTGTTGAATAACCATTTATTTATCTTCTAAAAGACTTCAATCGTGAATACAATTTCTACAAATATCACCATCAATATGACGCTTTTATAATCAGTCACATGGTATATACAAAACGACATATTATCTTACGGATTTCTCTTTTTCTTAAAAATCGGTAAGGGCTCCTTTGCCTTTTTAGACTTGTCACAACAGTAGTTACTCCATTCAAATCTAGCAATACATTTTTGACAATCCAGTTTTGAATAAAGAGTACCTGATAACCCGATACATCATTGTGTGCTGCTAGAAAATTTGGCATTGAAATTTAAAAATCCTCGGATTTTTTAAAGAAAAAGAGGCCCGTGACTTTGCGATTTATCCCAAATAATTTAAAGGATTCTCATTCGGATGTGTGTCATCATCCCTTAAACGCCCCTGGTTAGCAACGCCCCTATAGTAAAGTCTTTATAGAATATTGTAAAAACTACATGTATATCAAACAGAATTTTCTGAAAACCTATCCCCGTCTATTGCGGTACAGGTTACAGGTCGGATGCCGTTCGACGACAGCAACATCAAGCAGGCGCTCGAAGACATGCTCAACAGCCGTCTCAACTTCTCGCGACGTCGTCTGGTCTGCATCGAAGTCCAGCGCCTTCTCCGCGCCATCCTGACCTACGACCCACGTCAACGACCAGGGGTACAGGAGATCAAAACAGCCCATGGATGCGTGGTCGATGTACTATGGTCAAACCGTCGGCGAGGGTTTCGTCGAGTGTGGGAGGCGTTTAGCGATCTCGTCGGTACTTTTCCATACCGGTTACTATACATCTTTGATTAGCGTTGCTACCTCAGCGCAATTGAAGAGCATTATTCCTTTAATAGCACACTTATGACGTGTTCTCGTTTAAAAAAGAAAGTTGTTTGATGCTATGTTTGTGTTTCACGAGGCAATGTATATACCTCCCCTTGAGTTCTTGGCTAAAAATGTACATCATTATTATTGTTGTAATTATACTGAACTTGAAATAATGCAGTTCAGCGAGATTTTAATTTTTAAACTCTGTCCAGCGAAATGAGAAATAAACCAGCTTTGGAGGTAAAACTTTCGAGGTATTATCCATTATAAAGCATGAATGTAATGTCAACAACAAAAATTTGGTGGGAAATATGCGACTCAAAATCTCCGACTAAATTACCCTCCCCCCCCCCCCCCCCCTCCTTTTCGCAATCAATTTAGCTCATTTCTTTGAGTGAAAGGGAGAACAAAATAAAAAGGCTCATGCAGGGAACTTTTGAAAAGTAAAGAAGGCAAACCCTGTCTGATGACGATGTTACAATATCAATTTGTTCTGATCATGGCTCTTTTTTCTTCTTCAAACAATGTATGAATTTGTCAATTCTAAAATGAAATCCGTATCTTAAAAAAAAAAAAAAGACTACAAATTTGCCTTTCCGATTAATTCCGTAATTCCAAGCTTTGTATCAACAGCCTACTATCTACTTGTATAATATTTTGTTACACATTCATTTTTTTTCTTTTCAAATAATTTCAA
Organism: Strongylocentrotus purpuratus; assembly: GCF_000002235.5. Lineage (NCBI taxonomy): Eukaryota > Metazoa > Echinodermata > Echinoidea > Camarodonta > Strongylocentrotidae > Strongylocentrotus > Strongylocentrotus purpuratus. Next base: position 29,307,681 of record NW_022145597.1, read on the forward strand.
TATTATATTGTGTATGATATATTTTTAGGATTTGTTTTACATATTCTTACGATCACCATGCCAACCATTAATGTCAGAACATAATATAGAAATCAAAGGGCAAGTGCAATCAAGAATTTGAGAAATATAATCATATTTAATCACTTTTATTTTAATGCAATTGTACAATTCACATGATAGTATTCAATAAAGTTAATTGAAAATTTACATGTATGTCTGCACTCTGCCTTGAAATGATTTGTGCATATCAGCTACTGCAATTTTAGTTACATTTCCAAAACACAAGATCAACTAAACAATGCAAATATAAAGTTGAGATCTGGTCAAGCGATTAAATTGTGACGGAATCATCTGGAAGCCACTAGGGAAAGGTCTGTGATGTATTACATGACAACTGGGGTGTTTCACAAAACTTGTCATCTGTGACATATGACAATTTTTGTTATAAGCTACAGAAATCCTTGCTTCTGATTGGTTATCAGCAGATTTGTGTCATTTGTCATTGAAAAAAAGGCTTTGTGAAACACCCCCTGGTGTATGCTGTGAGCTCCTGTGTTATCTGCCAGAGTCAGAAAGGTATTATCTCATCATTTAACAACAGAGTACATGCCCTTCTGGCTCTCAACCGACAACATCATGATTGGAGCAATAATTTTCAAGCTGCAGTAAAATTGACTATTTCTCCTTTGCTTTCATGATTATATTTTTCAGTCAGCTATTATATTAGAGACGAATGATTCTAGGATAAACAGACCTCTGATCAACGCTGAAGATGTTAGAGAGACGGCTGTATAATCTGAAACATGTGCAACAAACATATATAGTGTTATCTTAACATTTCCGGCTTCAGTTTTAACTAGGATAATAAACAAACAATGAGGCATATCTACCTCTAAACAAAATTACAAGGAAGGCTGTATCATTGTATAATTTAAAACTTAATGTTTCATGGAGTATATTTATGTATTTCAATAAATAAACAAATACAGGAACTATATTACATGTACATCAGCATCCACTGGGGACATAAACTTTAATAGAGACTATCATCATTGCAATGACCACATGATTTATTATGTATAACAAATTACTGATATAACAAAGACCTTTTCTTCAAAATATGACATACTTGTACAAATATATGAAAATGATCAATAATAATGAAATGAGACTTTCCCTAAATGGACAATATTTGCAGAATCAAACAAATAAGAATTCCCTGAATCATGCTTACAACATGAACCTTTTATTTCACACTTCATTATTCTGTAAAAAAAAAAGAGGAAATATTGATGTCTATAAATTAGTACTTCTGACTTCAGGTTCCGAATATTATTAATTATTAATGCTTAAAGAGCAGAATTAATCTTTCCTGAACAGTAGACCATCATAAGTCATGTCAACAACCAATCATTAGGTATTCTTTTAACAAAAAATCAATCAGCTTATGATTCTGTAAACATGGCTCAACTGACTTGTAATGCTGGGGAGTATTCACTATGTTCTGTAAACTGGAAGCAAATAAAAACCTACATATCAAGGGTTCAGTGACACAAAGACGTAACTGCATATTTGGCCAAAATTAGTATTTGATATAGAAACGTTTAGAAAAATGTGGGCTTTCCAGGAAACACAAAGGCTTAACTCCACCCAACACCCCATTGAAGTCAATGGCAAGTGAAACATAGACTTAACTCCTTAAGGCCCTGACACATAAACCACTTTTTCTCAAAATGGTCAAAATGGAGTTACGTCTTTGTGTCACTGACCCCTCGATATACTGTACTTTTACACATAAGAATGTACTCACAATGACAATATAAATTTATTTTCCACTATGTACAACCGTTCCCCGACAAACAAACAAAATCTGAAAAGGGGACTGTCCTTAGACTAGATCCAATCACTCCTAAAATGCATAATTCAAGAATTCACATTTCCCCCAAAATACAGTAGAAAAGGTACAATGCAGTACAGATACATGTACATGTAGTTACATCACTGACAGTTGCGCTTGTTCCACTGACAATTACCCTTGTTCAGAGGTTTAACATATTTGAGTGCCAAACGACATGAAGTTCCCTCGCATTTAGATTGTATGTAGGAGGGAACTATTTGGAGCTCCACGCTGACCTTTGACCGTGTATGCTGCCTTGTCTCAACTATATAGAGCAACAAAATATTTGCATTCACTAATCTCAAAATTCATTCACTGTATACCAAAGTTTTAGCACCTTACAAGTAAGAATATACTGTAAGTTGTTTGGTGGTTCATGCATTTTAATACCATATTGCTCTGGTTCTAGATAACAGTCATGAAGATAATGAAACAAAATACTGTACTGGTAAATTTACATGATCAGAACTAAGTTGCTTGATTTCTTAATGTAAAAAAAAATGTCTCTATATGGTTTTGGACACCAAATTGTTGACTACCTTTGTAATAATGACCAACGCCACGACAATGATGAGAATGTTGATGGTGGTGATGATTTTGAAGATGATGACAATGGTGACATAGATGACATGAAAAAGTCCTTTATAATCATTCTTTCAGCTCAGGCCGTTCTCACATTGTTAGCAAGTGCTTTAATAGGAGCAAGTTTGTTGGCTGCCTTTGAACAATAGAGGGCTCTATAACCTTACATTCTATCAAATACAATGTAGCTTGGGATTATCTTTCTAATCTCCATATCGAGGGTTCAGTGACACAAAGACGTAACTCCATATTTGGCCAAAATGTATATATGGCATCAAAATGTTCAGAAAAATGTGGGCTTTCCAGGAAACACAGAGACTTAACTCCACCCAACAACCCATTGAAGTTATAATGCTTAGTGAAACATAGACTTAACTCCTTAAGGCCCAAGTGCTCAGTGACACATAAACCACTTTTTCTCAAAATGGCCAACATGGAGTTACGTCTTTGTGTCACTGACCCCTCGATATCCTCTGCAAAGAGCCAAAAGGGCATTTCTTATCAGGAAAATGATCTTAGATAAATGTAAACCTGTTCTAGCTCTCAGGAGCCATAATGCACTGATATAAAAAGGATCAGGCAGCCTTTAACTAACAACTGCACATACAAAATGTAATAAATACAGCTAATCGTCAAGCTTCCTCCAAGCATGAACTCATAATTGTCTAATTTGAAGAGCCCTATAGGCCCGAATTCACAGAGGAGGTTTAACTTAATCCATGTTTTAAACCCTCATTTACATAACCCATGGTTTAAAAATTAGCGCAAAATAAGCGTACCTTGTCTTGCGCGTGTCTAATATTGGACCTCTGACTGTGTCGCGCTTATTTTGCGCTAATTTTAAACCATAGGTTATGTAAATGAAGATTTAAACCATGGGTTAAATGTAAACCGCCTTTGTGAATTTGGGCCAGAGTGTCCAGAGCATGCGATGACAATCTTGCTCTCAGCTCCATTCCCAGATCAGTCTAGGGACCACCTCCACCTTTGAAGATATATTGACTAAGTAAAGCTTTCATCATAAGTCTGTGTGTTTATGCTCATCTGTGAGAAGAAAAAAGAAAGAGAGGAAACATATTCATGAAAGATATCTGTACATGCAAGAGAGGAGAGGCAAATCATCTTTTTGCAATAATTGCTGGCCCCATTGACATCAATCCAAGTTTCAAGAGGGTTTTTCAAACACAAAGAAGATGATAAACATAAGATAAGCAATATGAACAGCAATATACAGATATTATATAGATATACTGAAACAACAATTAATATCTGAATGGATAAGCTTCGACTACTAGAATTTAAACCACTTTAATATTCTTAAAATTCTTAACAACGAAAATATAATGTACATATCAAATAAATCAATGTATATATACACAAAATGCTACTTTTTACAAGACAGTGATTATACATTCCACTCTTTATTTCCAATATACAGGTTTAATTTAGACACATATTCTCCTCCAAATCTATAAAGAACGCACTATGTACTCCCACTGAGATGCTTTTACATTTTCAATGATTATTTGCTCCTCTCCTGACCATGTATAAAATGTAATTCCACACATTCAAACTCCAGAGACATTAATGCTATATTGCCATTCAAAAACTGTCCACCGAGGTGTGTAGAGGTGATGGTCAGTAAATTAAAGATCACTTACCATTTGTTTCTTCAACTTCTTCTTCTTCTTCTATACTTTCTTCTTCTTCTTCTTCTAGGCTTGCGTTTGCTAATCTCTCCAGTAGATTCTTGATTTCATTGTCGTAATCAACCCATTCTGGGGCTATCCTTACTGCTGCTGTAAGCTTGGGTTCTTTTGTAAGAGGATTATTGCACTGAAAAACAAGACAAAGGGAAGGGCTCCTGTAAATCATCATCAACTGAATCTCAAACTATCATAATCAATTTCACACTATCTATCCAATACACCACTATATCCGTAGACAATGGCAGATAGTTTTGGAGGTCTTACAGCTCGGGAAGAGCAGATTCATCTCCACTGCCCCCCCCCCCCCAAGACATTGGAGACTTTTGAAAAAGGAAAAATACTAAGTGCAACTTCTCCTCCACATAGATAGCAAGAAATGTAATGATTAAACTATGTCAATGCATACATTCAACCTGAAAAATTGCTTAGGTCCTCCCATACCATCCCCTTGGATACTGCTAGAACATACATGCAAACTGAAATAGTCCTATTGGTAAAACCTGCACCAAGGTACAGTCATCACATTTAAAGGGATACTTGTAGCATCGTCAGGCTATCGGAGGGCACCTTCCAAAATCTCACTGGGTGCCAGTATGTCACATACACCGAACAATCCATGCAAAGTACACGTTTTAAGATGTGTATTACTTGAACAGAAGCAAGTTTCATAACAGTATGGCGCCATCATCACTTGAATCCTATAACTCACCAAGTCTATTGTCTTCGCTCTGGATTTCTCTGATTCATGGCACCATGTTTCACAGTAGAGCCACTCTTGAGGTAAGGATCTTATAGCCACTTGATGTATCATGTTATTAGGTAGATCCTGCAAATAAGAAGTGAAAATAGATGAAGCATATCAACCACAATAGAACTATTACATCCTAATTGTTTTCATTCATTTAAATCATTGAAGACATTCAAGAAGGGATTCTCATTACATGGGAATTTTAAACCCTTTGAGGGTTCATCAACTAACAGATTTTAACAGTCACCAAAAGTGTACTTCACTTTTACAACTGACCAGTCTTATGTATTCCACAAACTCTACAACCAACTTCAGAAGAAATATTCCATAGGGAGAATTCATCATCGTAAATTCCCTACCCGAACCATGACTGAACTCTTTCTGATCTCTTGCATCATGTCCGAGATTTGTACATACAAGTTCTTTAATTGGTATTTCAACCAAATTTGGCGTAAGTAAATTAAGACACACTGCAGATGGAAATTCCAATGCATGAAGCTTATCAACGTTTACTTACCTGATCTAAATTAGATAAACTGTTAGGGTCTTGACTAAGTGCTTGGTACTGCCCTCTGAGACGGTCTCCAGCTGCTATTCTACGGAACTTCACTAAATCTACCACATATAAGGCACTGCGGTGGAGGGAATAGAAATACAAGAAAACATCGTAAAACATTTGAATTTTACTCAAAGGCACACAAGGCACTGAAAGAAAAAATAGAAAATTGAATGATTGTAAAACGTTTAGAACTTCACTATATCTACCACGTATAAAGCACTGGAGGAGGAAATACAGAAAACCATTGGTATTTGTTTAAACATGCATCCAGTGGCTTCACATATGTCACAGACATGTCGTATTAGCAAAGTAATCATAAACTAATTTTCATATCATTCTAATGATGGAAGATATCATCTAGACAGCCTGAAGAGCAATAACTCTTGTTAATACAGCACCCTTCTGGCTCTTCGTAGATGATACATAAAGATTAATCATGAAACATAACCATAAAACAATTTTATGTATTATATGAGCGGGGCCCTGGTAAAACCGTTCTAGGAGAACAAACTAAAGCAATTGTGTAAGATGATGAATTTGAATCACAGGTATGAATGGGCAATGTTACAAAGTCAAACCTTATTGTTGACGATTAATGTGTAACCCCCCCCCCCCCCCCCCCCCCCCCCCCCCCGACAACAACAACAAAAACAGGTGTATTATTGCCAGATGAGAACTTACCTAATGTGGTATTTTCTACCAGCTAAATGACTGGCCCAGTATCCAGATTTCCAAAACCTGAAACCGTCCATTTCTTTTCTGCTGTCACAAAACGGCACGTAGCCATACGGCGCCCCCTTTAGGTCAAAGTCTGCCAGTTCCTGCATGTCTGCTCTCACAATCTGATCAGCGTCAACAAAAATGATTTTCTTGATGTTGAGCGGGAACAAGACATCAAGGAAAAGAATTTTATACCTGTGAAAATAAAAGCAAAAGAAAAAACAAAGTTGTCATAAGGTGTAAAGCAAGGAGATCCAATAGTTGCTACACCAACATTTGTTCAAAATTGTTTTTCATTAAAAATGATAGGGCTAGGGTTAGGATCAGGTATTGGCTAAGGTCCTGTTTTTAAGTTAGATATTAGATTAGTGTATAGAAAGGAACATGGAGCATATGTTGTAGAACCTATTGTCCACTTGATTGGACCAGACAGAACTTTTGACAGGCCTTTGTTACGTGCATATAATTTGTCTCACCTACGCTTGCCAATCATCTAAATGTAAAATAGTTTCTAGTTTGCAGTGCTAGGAATGAGCTTTAACAATGTATTGAGTACATTCTACAAGTACAGTTAACAACTAAACAGTTCATAACTCTTGTAAATTTGATGTTGTTGTTTTTCAAATCAAGAAAGAAAGGTGGACTGATTGAATGAGGGTCTTTGTTGAATGCTTTTAGATGTAAGCTTTAATATGTCACACTCTCAAGAAACACAAATTAAAAGAAACGCAATTCATCACATACATACAAAAATTACAACACTTGGTAAGGGTATGAACTATTTAGTTGTAATGGTATGTCTAAATAGAAAAGATAGAAATCCTTGGTGGATGCCACTCACCCCCATATCATCCTCTGTTTCTCTGTCTGCTGGTGGAGCCATCGAGGCCACTTGTACTGGATCAATTCGTACTCAAAGTCATACTCCTTAGCCATCTCAGGTATTATCTCCTGTTGACAAAAGACAAAAGAAAGGATCAATGGATGAAAGTAAATGCTGGGATAGAGATGGGTATAGTAAGAGTCATGCTAACTACATTACAGTCAAACCTGCTCTAGTGACCACCACATTTTTTGTTTCCCTTGAAATTGGCTTGTCATTGAAACATGTACTAAAGGTACTTGTCTACAAAGACCACTTTTTGTGTTTTGGGCAGTTGCTATAGACAGGTTTGACTATAATTTTGACTTTTGTTATCCGTTGTTATAAACACAATTGAGAATGATCTTATTTGTTTAGATTGTAACCAATACAAATGTTAACTGAAATGAATTGAATTGTATCCCCTGGATATCTTAGCTGCCCCACCTCCAAAAATAATTATCCTACTCAAAGCCCCCCTCCTCCCCTTTCCATTCCATTCCTCCTCCCCTAAAAGTCAGGTAGGAGGGAGAGTCTCAGGTGGGGTATTGTTTGAATCGTTTTACCTCAAAGACACATGTATGTTATGAGCTGCCAATAGGGCATACCGGTAGTTGTCTAGGGGAAATATGTTGAAATCGATGTTCACAAAAATATGCAAAATTGATTATGCGCTGTATCAAATCTACTTGAAAGACAAGATAACAACGTTCTTACGGACTACATACATGTCTTTTCCTGTAAGCAGTACCCAGCTTTTAAAAGTCTACATCTATTTACCTTGAATGAAGGTGAAAGGTAATTTTTAAGGAACCAGAACTTTACAGGAGACTTGGTGTGTTTCAGTACACTCAGCATCATGATCCTGCAAAGGTATATAAAAAAGGAACAAGTGAAGCCAATTACGTTGCCGTGAATAATATTTGTATGCTTAGTAGCTTAGCAAAAGACATGTGAAAATACACATCACATCAAATGAGAGAAGATAAACAGTTGAACATTCTCCAGCAAGTTCAAACCATGAAACTCTACATTATTTATTCTACCAGCTACTTTCTCTAGATGTTTACATGAAATGATTTCCCCCAATAATGATTTTTCACTACACCCATGTGAAGCCTATCATCGAAAGTGATGATTGATCAAACACAACTGACGATGATCACAGTTAGGCTAATAACAATGAGGATGGTGACAATGATAATGAAACAAGGATGATGATGATGATGGACATTTTGATGATGTTGATAAAGATGAAGATTATAATACTGATGAGGATGTTGCTGAAGATGATGATGACGATGAAGATAATGATGACGATGATGACGATGATGAATACGACGACAATGATGATGTTGATAGTAATGAAAAGGTAATATTGGTTACCTTACTGGTAACAATGACAATGATTATCCTCATCTTCATTATAAACTTTATTTATAAAGCGCAGATTGCTTTAACAACAAAGGCACCCTTACCTGAGCAATCTTTCATAGAGATGACCAGATGCCAATGAAAAGATGTTGAGCTGTTCCATTTCTCCATTGCCGGTCTCTGCACCCCCTTTCGTTCCTCCTCCTCCTCCTCCTCCTCCTCCAGTCAAACCAGAGATGGAGTTTGAGATAGAGTTCCAGATGCCTCCACCACCACCACCTGTTCCTCCTCCTGCTCCTCCTCCGTTATCATCCTTCCCTCCATCACCGGCGAGGAGGTCAACGTTCTGCATGCCAGGCTGCTTCCTCACCTGTCCATGAAATTAAAGGAATCGTTTAACAATGTTAAATCTGAGATGCATTGCCCTACGTGTTATCAGTGTCTGTGATATGGTGTAATATTGAAGCCCTAGCATCAAAATGATCAAGAAGTGCCTCAAAAAAGTAAAAATATTTGAGTGACCGGTTTTACCATACTCGTTTACCCCAATAGACTGTAGTGTTATGAGAACCCAAAATTTGGTTGCGATTTCCAATCATAAATATCTTGATAATCAGACAAGCGATCGGCTTGTAAAAGTCATGGGGTTCCTGACTGACCTACAGGTTTTTAATTATGATTGCAGCATGAGCTAAATCCAAGGGGTTATAATTTGTGGCTATTGGTCAACTCTCATTTTTGTTCAGAGTTCAAAGAAAGCCAATGGCTGGGAAAATTATTTGAGGAATTTTGAATGTGTTCAAATGTCACACATGTAAGTGAAATAAATCGATAACAAACTCGACAGTTCACCTTAAAACAGCAAAATTCCCATTAAAACTTTAAACAAAAATACCCATAACAAATCATACTTATCAATCAATCATAACTCTCATTACTCCACTTAAATCAAATAAATTGAGCAATGGTTTAATCAATGGATCACTTTTTGCACTGTAACAGGATGCTATCACACTTATCATCATCACCATCATCACATCTGCAACATCACCATTCCCAAATTATTTCTTACCTTCATTCTGACTATTTTTGCCTTGAAGCTGCTCATAACAACCTGAACATCCTCACTACCTTCAGAGGAGTCTGTTCCTTCATGACTAACAAAAGAAAACAAATGAAAATAATTAATTTAGAGTATACACTGTATGAAGGGATATCAAATCACATGTGTAATTACACAGAGGCATTAAAATAAATTTCAATTCTGACTTTTAGGGGGATAACTTGGTATCTACTTTAAGTTTCTACCAGCCTAAGAATTAAGTAGGTAATATTTTGTCCACTCTTGAGAGCTTAAAAGCTTGCCTGCTCAATTTTAAGGTAGGTAGAAGCCTAAACTACATGTTACATGTTACGATTACCCCAACCAATTAAAGTTTTCTGTTTCTTCTGTTGGTATGTTTCTTCCCCCATGTTTGTGTCAAGATCACTGCACCAAACGTTTCCTGATGAGATGATTTCAATCTTCTTTTCCTTCTCAACCACCTCAGAATAGACATTAAAGGGGGTGTAGCATGGCAAATACTGGTTAACGCCATCTATGACTTCTTTTGGACAACTGCACGTAAAAAATGGACTGGATTAACGGTAGTCAGCAACTTAATCTCTACATAGTCAGCGCACTAGCGTTCACGAAACAGACTGCAGTTCTCCTCACGCTTCGGTTTTGCGTATGTTGCACGCACATAATTGCTGCGGTAGCGTCGTTCGTAGTCGTATTGGCCCAGAGTCAGGTCACGGGAAAGACGCGTAGTCTCCTCATGCCACACCCACTTTAAAATAGATGGTGCTGTAGGAATACTCATCAGAAGCATCTTGGAAAGTTACATAAATTTCATTTATTTGTCACACTGTCCTTGTACTCTGATCCCTTATCCCTACCTTGCTATCTCGTAGATGTCTGCAGAAGGTCCATGTCTAAGGCGTAGTAGCCAGGCTCCTGGGTTAGCCTTAAGTTGTAGATAACCCTTTACAGAAACAAGAAATGATACTTACATTTTATTTTAATGAAACATGTTTCTTGGCACAATGGATTATATCTGCATGTATTGATAAAATGGGAATCGATGTACTGGCATATGTCAAGACTATAATTAATATCATCATTTTAATACATGCATGGTTTCAGTGGGGGAAAATCCTCCGGTGCAAAGACAATTCATGAATAGTTGGTATTGAAAAAGCACAAAAATAAAAACATAAGTAGGTGAATATCACTAATTTGTGTCTTTTCCAAGAACTGCACACACCTTTCTTATGCATGTACATGTACATTCTGAAAGTACATTGAATGCATGGTCTTTGCTTACATAAACATGCACCTTCTACTGCTTGGTTTATCAATTGACAGAATCTCATGTGTTACATGATACACCCTACAATACAAGGACTATTTGAAAGTACAACAACACATACAAGAGTGTTTCCCTTTGCCCTTTGAATGTGTAACTTACCAGGTTTGCCATGACGATGGTGTCGACCATGACCGGTTGGGTTGCAGTACCTAGGTTGAACTGAAGCCCCCTGGGAGGCTGGCCGGAGTTCTGCTCAAAGCAATGCCCTTCTAGGAGCAAGTTCTCTAACTCGTATTCAGCCACAATCTCACCAGAAACCTGTGCAGGAGAGAAATCCAAATATGGCAACTTAAAACTAAAGTTGAAAACTTTTCATCCTTGACGAATGACAGTTTTGGATTATAGGTTAAAATTCTTGCTTCTGATTTGTCACTGAATTTTGTACTTTGTCATTGAAAAAAGGCTTTGTGAAACGGGACCCTGGTCATGTGATCACCTTGTGAAAGAGACTGTCTGAAAGGAACTGGGAAAGGGTGAATATATATATACCATTTGATCTGATAATTACTGTGAGGTCCTGCAAAGTGATTTTAGATGATTGTCATTTCAATCATTCAAAAGTAATGACCATTCCTGACTATATCTACACACTTAAGTATACACACTTTTAAGATTATTAACAGTTGCTTGCTTGCTAGGTGCCTTGTCTGTTCCAGACATTGGCCACCAAGGCTTTCCATCTACTTCTACCTCTGGTTCTTTATGTTAAGAGTAATACCTAATTAATGTCTAACAAAAATTGGGACAGACAACCCCAAACACAAGACCTTTGGTGGCATAAGCATAAGAACTTAAAGGACAAGGTTAACCTTGTCCTCAGTATCCACTTTTTGTTAAAGGGAGGTGTGATGGCTCAGTGGTAGAGCAGTGGTCTTGTAACCGGGAGGTCCCACGTTCGAAACCAAGTCGATGCGCTAGTGCCCTTTGGTAAGGCATTAATCCTCATCACGAAGTTCCTTGGAGAGGACTTGAAGCCGTCTGTCCCCTGGTTGCTAACTTACAAGCATACACATGCTTTCTTAGCAGTCAGGTAAAACAAAACGAAAACCCTGTCAATACATTTGAATACTAGCCCTCTTGTTGCGGACCACTCAAACCACCTGAAAATGCATCATAATAAGTGATAATGAAACCACAAGATTGACGTTTACCTCACTGAGCTTGATGTTATCGAGATCACTGCGGGTTCTGACCGACTCCACCAGCCAGCTCTCTGGTGTTAACATGTTCATGGTCAAGAGAGTGTCCAGGGGCATTTCTAGGAATTTGGCCGATGGTCCTGCAGTCAAACTGGTCATCAAAGGCAAAGAAAAATGACAAAGGAGAATAAAATTTAATAATAATAATAGGCATTTGTAAAGCGCCGTCTATCTAGACAATTCCAAAGACAGGGTGCTATTTATGTTCAAGAATAAACATTTCTCTGATTATGTTTGTCAAATTTCACTAGATCTGTGGTGTACAGTTAACAACTTAATTATCAATACCCTAACCAAGTTATTTTTTAAGTATATGAAAAATTGATTTGTCCTGATTTATGTTTCTTGAGAATGTGACATATTAACGCTTACATCTATTCAACAAAAGCCCTAATTCAACGAGTCCACCTTTCATTCTTGAATTACAAATAACACAAAAAACATCAAATTTACAGGGGGTATGAATAATTTAATTGTTAACTGTACAAATTATGTCTAAACCTGCTTCACTACTCCAAACAATTATAACAGGAATCTGTAAATAAATACCACCTTCCAAAAAAGGCTTCTTTTCCAATCTCCATGGAAAGGTCTTGATCTAACCAGACTATGCTAGGGAACTTTTACCATCATGACATATAAATGCAGGTCAAATAGATTCTACATTTCTTGTAACAGGTATCAATTGACCATGACTTTTCCTTAAATGGAGTATACAATAAAAGAAATTGGACAAAACAGTTTACTTTTAAGTATAATAATAATAATAATAATAATGGTGGCTTCTTGTATAGCGCACATGTCCGTCACCTTGTGACGCTCCTGGCGCTGCCCTGATTATTACCCTGGCTTTAGCAAGGCAGCCACTGCGGCGCTCTAGCATTACAAGGAATTTATTCCTGCCAGGTACCCATTTACATCACCTGGATTGAATGTGGCAAATGTTGATCAATGTCTTGCCAAAGGACATAAGTGCCGCAGCGGGACTCGAACCGCGGACCTTAAGATCGACAGTCCCGTGGCGTATCCACTCGACCATGACACCACTTAAGTATGCATTTACATGACATCACAAATCTGTTGTTCTTCAGCAATCTCCATCAGAATAATAATACTATCAAATATCTTTAAATACCTGCTATCCACTCTGAAGGCCAGTTCTGGTTCCAGCACATATCTGTAAAAGCTGTGAAAAGAAACAGGGAGAAAATAGAACTGAATAGTAACAAGAATTATACTAATCATAATGGGTATATCTATAATAATAATAATAATAATAGGTACATTTATATTGGGCGCATATGCATCCCAAAGGAGGCTCAAGGCACCTACAAAGTACTATCAATACCTGGCTTAAACCCTGCTACTTTAAGGCATTGATAGCACTCACAGAATGAGTTCCTATCAGTAGAGTTTTAAATGTAGATTAATGCCTTGCCCAATCACTTAATAAATATTTGTCTTTCTCAACCTTGTTATAGCTTATCCAAATAAAGGAAGGGCTGGTGGAACCCTTTTTTTCAGGTTACTGCGGCAAAAAAATTTGAAGGATAATCATAAATGGTACATACACTACATGTGACCATTACAGAGATGCCAACCTTTTGACACAAAAAAACAGACCAATACGCAGGCCGGTTGGCCCCGGGCCAGTAAAATTTCAGAAAAATGTTTTACTGGCAAGTACGATCAAGTAAAATGTTTGCTCTTCCATTAAAATTTAATGAGAAAATTGTAAAGCAAAGTTTTTGTTGGGGTACCGGGGGTTTACTCGTACATGTTTCTATGCGATTCCGCTGTTTTTATGGGGTTTTTAATTGATTTAAAATTGTATTTTAAGAGGTGATATTGTATTATCATATTTCACTCTTATTATCGTACTAAATATGATTTAATCGTACTGGTTGGCATCTCTGCCATTACCACCTGAGAGGGCTGAAGCATACCTGCCAACCTTTCACAGCAAAAATTCGGAAATAGAGAGGAATCTAGGGTTCAAAACATTAGCTAAAAGACCAAAAAAATTGAATCTTTCCTCCTAAATATGAGCAGTTGGCAGCTTTACTGCAGCCTTGAGACTACTCTTAAAGCCCTACTGCACTACTTATAGCTACTTGCGCCCTCTATACAGCCAACAATGCCTAACCGGTACCCTTTGATCCCCCATGATGCCCTTTTCTTATGTTAATTGAGAGCTGATTTGATGAGATAACCACCTGCCAGTGACCTTGCAGGGAGGTCTAATCCCTCCATGCCAAACTAGTGCAGACTGGCTTTAAAATCAAGAAAAATGTCAATGAAAACCTACCTCTTGAGAGGCAATTCTGATAGCTGTGCCCTTGGATTCATGTAGATATTGATATTGACATTGAGGCCTTGATGTAGTACTTGAAGGAGCTGACTCCATTTCTGACTGTCTCTTGTCAACGGATCCAAGACGGCGACGATGTCATAGCTTGCCTGGTCTGGCTTTCGAGGTGGAATGTTCATCATGCTGCAGAGAAGATAGTGAAACATATTACTCACATTTCACATCGTTACTGTTTGTATTTTGTAGGTCAATGTTTATCACCACGGTAGGATAATAAAAATGGTTATTAGCTCATTGAATACTGAATTGTGTCAGCTCCATAGGCTTTAAACATGAACATGGTGTCTGGCTCTCTCTCTCTCTCTCTCTCTCTCTCTCTCTCTCTCTCTCTCTCTTTCTGTATGTCTCTCTCTGTCAGGTTTTTCTGTCTCTCTGTCTGTCTATCTCTGTCTGTCTCTCTCTGTCTCCCTCTCTTTCTCTCTTTCTCTCCTTCTCTGTTTACAGATACATTAATGCTGTATCCATACAATTATGTTGTCCCATTTCGTCTATCACTTATCTTCCTGAATCACAGTGATCCAGTTATACTAATAAAGTAATAATAATAACAATGTAAAGTCCTATACAAATGTAACTATTAATATAATTAACTAACCTATGTTTTTTATTCCAGTATTGAGTTTCTTTCCTTGAATCAGACTGAGAGCTAGAGGCTAGTAGAGCGTCCGTCTTCATGACCATATCACTGGCAAAGTCTCTCCTCTTAGAACTATCCTTTGCAGAAACATTAATGTTCTTCAGCTGTTAGAAGAAAAACAGAGAGAGGAAGGAGAGTAAGCACAAAGTCCATTAATTCATAAAGATATACAAAATAAAATGGTATAAAAGAGACTGAAAATAGATATTTTGAGTTTGAAATTTGTCATCTTTAGTTTACAATCACTATGATCAGGAACTAAAAAAGTGATGTATATGAATTTCTTTTATGACCTGCTGATGATTAAAGATTGAAGTACAGTTGTTTGTATCAATTCATATATTTTAGAGTTATCTATACCATGCTAAGTAAGTATTCATAATTCCAATAAAACATGATCACTGATTGTCCCCTTACTCAATGTCATTCACTTCAGAACATTCAGGGATGACATTCCTAAATCATTTTAATCTAACCATCTTCTTCTACAATCTGTATTTTGTTCCTTATAGAAAAAATGATTTGTATTTCTTACCTTATTTTTCACATTGGTTGCAGAATTGCTTGTGATCAGTTTCTCTATAAGCTCAAAATCTGCCACTTCGATGGGCTCATCTGGCAAAAATGGTCCAAATACCTACATCAAAGATCACACATAAATAAACATAAATTGACATAAATATAAAATCAATATTTACAAGTTACCAAAAAATTCACAGAAAACCAATGGATACTAAACAAGGGGCATCTTATATATGAAAATATTGGCTAATAAAGAGAAAGTAGAAAGTAATAAATTGGTGAATTGTGAACGCAGATATTATCATACTTATGCTACATGTACATTTAGTTTTGACAAACCCATAACAACAGTTTGGTTAATAATAAAGATAAAAGGAGTACTGTGTTACCATCAGATTGTGAAAGGAACTGTCTACAAGCAACTGGGAAAGGTTGATTACGTGAATAAAAAATGTGGTGTATATAATGATAAGGAATTAACACAATTTGCTGAAAATCACATGCAATGCACAAGCAATTTGGTATAAGGGACTACACAGGCATGGAGAATGAAGGTTTGGACCCTTCAGCCATTTCTCGCTAAATTGAAGAGCGATCATTTTCACCGGACATTAGTAGTGTACTTTTCTTCCGGACTGCCATACAAAGAATAATTAAATTCACAATTTTTCAATTTTTCTAGAACTGAATGTATAGCAAGATCTCACCCTTCCATTAGCGACGATAGCCCTGTTTCCAGGGGCGAGTCCCAGTACATCAGATGAGAAAGCTCTATGGTTCTCACGAAGAGCAACGCGAGGTGTGTTGAATGCTTCCGTAAAAGCTTTCATATCCATACCCTAAGCGAGACAAGAAAACAATACTCAACATTTGTTCAGCTATCAATGCTTCTTTTTCACATATGAAAAATAAGAACAATTCATTCAAACTAAGCATTTATGATTTCTTCATCATCTCCTTCACCATTTTCATCATCATCCACCATCATCTTCAAATCATCACCATACTAGTACATGATCACCACCACCAAAGCTCTCATAATCTTGGTCACAATTATCACTGTTCACCATCATCATCATCATCATCATCATCATCATCATCATCATCACCACCACCATCATCATCATCATCATCATCATCATCATCATCATCATCATCATCATCATCATCATCATCATCATCATCATCATCATCATCATCATCCTCTAAATCCTCCTCCTCATCAACATCAACATCAACAACACCTACATCAACATCCTCATCATCACCATCCTCTTCCTCCTCCTTCTTATCCTTATCATCCTCATCATCCTGACCATCATCATCCTCACCATCATCATCATCACCATCATCATCCTCATCCTCTAAATCCTCCTCCTCATTCTCATCCTCCTCATCAACATCAGCAACACCTACATGTACATCAACATTCTTATCATCACCATCATCTTCCTCCTCCTTCTCCTCACCATCATTTCTGTAATCTTTTTTATTACACGTAACTCCTTACATTGACTTCAAAGTCCTGTGGTGTTTTCTGCCCATCTTGAACACTCTTGAAATTCTCCTCCTTCAGAAGCTTAAAGATGAAATTCTTGGCGTAGTTCCTCGTTTGTGTTTCCATGGCAGCCTGGACAGCCTTAACAAGCCAGAAGGCATCAGCACCGTCCTGAGAGGAGGGCGGGGCATAGTGGACCAACCCCAGACGGACATTGTTTGAAGCTTTCTGCACATTTGAAGAAGAAAAAACATAATTTTGTTTGTTTGTTTGTTTGATTTATTTTTATAAAATAACAAATACAAGGTTATACATTTTTACATAAGTATTACATACATAGCAAACGAGTTTAACGGATATTTGTATATATTTTTCATTGAACTAAAGAGATAAATTTCAGAACGCAGGAGACCGCCATTATCATCAGCATTATCCAACAAAGGTTCTCTTGTTGGTCCTACGCTCACTTCTTTCTACAGATTCGCGGACAAAATATATTTTGAGGGCATGCAAGATAGATTCAAAACACATGTCTGACATGCCATACCAACCCAATGACTTTACATGTACATCAATCTTTCTTCAGATATCAAAACTAGGTGCAGTGACAAAACTGTGGGAGATTTTTCCAGTCAGCAATATCTACATATTTGACTAAAGAATTGCTTTGTATTGTTCAGTAGTTGCGTCTATGGTCACACACAAAAGTACACAGAGACAGAAGGGGGAAATTTGACACTCTTATATATTGTTTGAGATTAATATAAAACAAAACTCTCATAAATTCATAGCCTATAAATATTATATATCTTTTAAACTAAATATGTGATTCCAAGTTAAGACACATAAAAATACAGGGCAGAGTGTAAATAGCTTATAATAGAGAGTCCCCATGAGTTGATTGTGTATGTATTACTTTTAAAACTGAATCTTAATTCTCACCACATATTGAACAGTATCCCTAGCAACCTGCCTCCCTTCCTCCGTCTCCAGGTCGCATACAATCCACATGGATACGGGTCTGACTGCATCATCATCTGAAACGTGAGATGGAGATATAACAAGCATATAATAACAAATTCCACAAGAAGCAGTGTTCAGAAAATCCAGTAGAGCTCACCACTGAACAGTGCCTGAGAAAGAGAGCAGAAGGGATTGATAAAATGCCTTATACATTGGAATAACTACAATACTACTTGGAAATGAATGGCACATACAGGGACCTCTGTCAAATTCCAATTGGCAGTATACCAAAACAAGAAATGTGCCTCCACTCCAACCCCTGGCCCCCAAGTTTGCTTTTGTGCCTCCCCCAGACAAGCAAACAAAAAATACATCTGGAAAATGAGATGATCTTTGAGGGGTTTCTCTCTCCTCTCTTCCTTTCTCTCTTATCAAGATATCTTTTTTAGTAATAGTCATTTGGAATGTGATAACCTTTCTTGACGTTTTCGGTCTAAAAAAGGCACCATTGCTTCTCAGAGATTCTGAAACACAATTTTACTTCTCATATATTCAATATTCCATTTTAAGAGAAAACAAATTCGAAGCAGTTCAGAATTGTTTAATATCTTGCTATCAAATTACAATGCAAAACACAAAGTACAGCGACATGGATATATATGTAAGTGCAATTGTAGAGTGGCTACTCATGCAAACAAAATCTCATACTGATGATGTAGCTTAAGACAATGCATTTTAATACCTTTTTTTGTCAAATATTTGATGGAGTCTGCTACAAGTCCTGTCAGGTGACTTGATGTGAGTCCATGGGAAGCTAAGGGTGTATCAACAGTAGCTGAACCTGATTTAAAAACAATCACAAATTCAATAATAAAGATGTTAGAAAAAACTAAAAACATTTGCATTTGACAAGTTGAGGTTCCTTATATAAAGCTGCTGACACATTGTATATATTTTAACTAATGTGGGGGTGATCATATAGTTGTTTTCAATTTTCTCGATTCTATTCAAAACTAGCAGAAATATTTTTGCAAATTCAGTACACTCACCATCTTTTTCATCTTATTTTAACAAAGACAATCATATATGTATCATATCTTTTCAACAATTACAATAATTAAGGTAATTAACACGGTTTACAAGCTAAAGCTTTATAACATGATATTCACTTTCAGGGACATAAAAAGCGAAGTTAACCAACATTTAGTTTTCTATGCTTTCCTTTATATGAAGAGGTGGTTAGTAGTACAAATTACATTTTCTGCTGACTTTTTAATTCCAAATCTGAAATCAACCACTGATCAGTACGTATTACGTAGAATCAGTAGCATGCTTGAATTCCTTGAGTGACCTTGTACTGACCTGGTGACCCTGTGAGGTCAATTATGGGGTTGTCCGATTTGAGAATTTTGAGATTCAGACGAGGCATGACGTTGGGCCGGGTCATCGCATACTCTAGCAAGTCGGTGTGCTCTCCGACTTTGTTCTGTTACAGGGAGACACAATAACATACATTTCAATACCAGCATGATTTAGGAATTGATATGTTGAGAATCCGGGTGGATGAATGCAGACATTGTTTCTATATCTTTCAATAAATATTAATAATTATGGAAATCTATACTGCACAGTTCATATTTGAATGTGCTATATTATTTAGCAATTAGAGCCACAAAACTTGTCATCAGTGAAAAATTACAGTTTTTGTTATAGGCTACAGAAATTCTTGCTTCTGATTGGTTATCAACAGATTTGTCACCAGGGGTGATAGTGAGCACTAAAAAAAAAAAGTTTTTTTGTTTCCCCTCAACGCCGCCCCCCTTGAGTAAAAAAAAAAGAAGAGGATTCGCGGGGGAAAAATGGCATCTAACAACATTCCCCTCTTTCGAGTAAGAAAATTGGGACAAAATTGGGAAAAAAATAGGGCAAAACATGGAAGAATAGAGAAAATAAGAGGGAAATCGGGAAAAATTAAAAAAATCGTGAAACCGATTTAAATCGGGTTTTTATCAGGCCTGTGTCACTGATGTTTGCCATATGTCATTGAAAAAAGGCTTTGTGAAACAGGTCCCAGGTTCTCACTTTAGATTTGACACGACCAACGTGTATTCCCCACATTGTAGATGTTATCGATGACCAAAATAGGACATCATATTTGCACCCAATAGGTCTATAAAAAAAAAAGTTGTAAATGAATGCCAACTGCACACACAACGAAGGTCCTACACGTCTTCACTGAGCCTTGTGGTGTAACATACCGAAATGTAAAAAGTGTTACACGTACGTTATTAAAAAGAAAAGTTATTAAACAAAATATTAGAGAAATAATATTATTATATTATAATAATAAACATGGTTTACTGCAGCATATCAGCACAAGGATGCCCAGCAAAGAAAAAAAATCACTGTGTAACTCACCCTGTAAACTGCTCTTTGAAAGTCAGCTGTGTTCATTAGGATGTTTGTAACTACTGCCTCTTCAAATACATCTGGATCAAGCTGAATGTATGGGATAGGAAAGAAAAATGGGTTAAATCATAGCTTTTACACTACACAAGACCCATCCTAAAAGCCAAACCGAGTGCTAACAACTGGAAGAAAAAAAAAACATAATACAATCAATCTGAGAAATAATGACTGAATTTTAAATCCTCTATTGCACTGTAACAAAAAGCTCTCACTTTCAAAACATATGTGAAAGGGCTGCTGATATTAAACCACAATTGGCTTTATTTACAGGTACAACAACTAATTCAAGAGAAATATTGTTTTGTTATGCTGAGAATTAAATACCATTCATAGGTACAAACTTAACATAATAACCGTCTTTCCAAATGGAAAAAAGGCCTTGCAACGTCCAGTCAGAGATGCCAACCTCTTGACACAAAAAAAACAGATTGAATATCCTAAATTAATATCCCTGGGCCAGTAAAATGTTTAAGCAGTAAGAAAACGGTAAAGTAAAATGTTTTCTCTTTCATTAATATTTTATAAGAAAATTGTAAAGCAAAATTTTTGTCCGGTTTGCAGGGTTTTAATTGTACATGTTTCTATGCGATTCCGCGTTTTTTATGGGTTTTTTAATCTTTTTTTGTTTTTGTTTTTGTTTTTTGGTTGTTGGAAAAATTTCATTCTTAGAGGCAATACCATATTATCATATTTCATTGTTATTATCGTACTAAATATGATTATAATTGTGCTGGTTGGCATCTCTGCGTCCTGTTTACCAGTAATATTAATGTTCATATAATAATAATAATATGTTTACCCAGGGTAGCCTCATCAGTATTCATACTGTTCTCCCTGAGGGCCCTGCAATCATATTATTACCCCGGCTTTAACCGAGCTACCATTAAAAGGTGCTCAAGCTTTCAAGGAATTTCTTCCTAACGGGTACCCATTTACCTCACCAGGGTGGAGTTTTGCTTGATATGGCATTGCTCCATATAACTTACCTCATCTTTAGAGAGTGGCACACCATTCATGAGGACTTGGGGGGTCTGCCGGAGAGCAGTCTTCCTCAAGAAGGCTGCGCCATCCTGGAATCAAATCATTTCAAGAGCAAAAGGTTTTCACTATTGAAAATGTACATTTTTAAGACAAAAAAGGTGGCATAAAATGTTGATTCAAATAATTCATATTTTCTATTATCCAGGAGATTTCATGTTCTTGATGTGGAATTTATGAAAAGTCAAAAATACTTCAATTTTCACTTTTGAATGTATGTTTTTTTTAAGGCTAAAAATGGCTCTCCATAATTTTTAAGTCCAACTTAGAGTTAAGTTTGACTTAGGATCTTTGTGAAACATCCCCCAGCTCACCTGTCTGTGATCATCGTAGTCAGATTCAGGTCCAATTATATCCTCCATATCTTCACCAGGGAACATCTGATTTAGCACAGTCACCACATCACCGGGCGTGACTCCATCATCTGCCTCTCTGTGGATCTATATGAGAATAAAACAACACTCAGTTAGTCAGTAGTAAAATATGTTAAAGGTATAGACCAGTTCTGGTCATGCGATTGCATTGTGAAAGAAACGTTGTGGAATCAATCAGAAAATGTTGATCATCTAGCATATAAGTATTGGTGTGTACTGCAAGGTTCTGTAATCATCAAAATGATAAGAAATTTGGCTCAGTCTTGGTAAAGTTACAAGCACTGTACACAGAAAGATGTATATGGGACTATGTGATATCTACATGTATGATAGATATGATAATTTACCAAATATATCAATTAGTAGGCAGTTTCCTGGCAAAATTTGTATTATCACTTATTATGTCAAAACATAATTCTTTCACATGATTTGTAATAAGAGCTTCCATTTCTTTTTTTGAGAGGGGGCATTTCCCAAACTGGTTTATACCTTTACTGCCGGGCTGGGATTTGAACCCTCAAACCTTGATTGAGAGTCAAGTGAATGTACCACTAAACTACTTCACCTCCATGGGATACACATAGGTTTGACCACTACGTCAAAGGAACAATACATAGTGATTCCTTCCACTCCTATAACAAAATAGGACAACTACAAAATACCCCATCACATGAGTGTAAAGTAATGCTAACCCTTACCCTGACACTAGGGCTTGAACCTATGTTGACCCTGAACCTTGCCATGACCCTAATTCATAGTATTGATGTATGGTACTGATATTTTCTAGTTATGCCCCCCCCCCCCCTCCACAAAAAAAAAAAAAAAATGCAATAATGCAACTATACCTTTGTGATGAGGTCCATAGCTTTCCCAGCATCCTCTTCCATCAAGGCAAAGTTGAACGCCCTCACCATGGCAACGCCCGCATCATCCATCCCATCCACATTGTCATCGTCATTGACGACGAAGACGAAACCAAACCTTAGAGGGACGTCACTGAGGTAGAGCATCTCGGCCTGGTCTAGGAGGAGCATGGAGTCAGGACTCGTAGGATCCAGGATGAGTGTCTGGGATTGAGGGGATAGAAAGAGTAACGGTGGGTGATTTAGGAAATTAGAATCTGGGTCCTGTTTCATAAAACCTGTTATCAATAACAAGTAAAAATAACTGTTATTAGCTACTAAAATTGTGTCGTTTGATTGGCTGAGAGCAAATTTGTCATAGAAATTTAGCATTTGTTGTAATATAATTCAAGGGATTGGTTAATTTGTCTCAGATTCTGAAACAAAATCCTGGATTTAGCTAATGCTGCAATGATAATTATAAACCTTTAGGTCAGTCAGGAACTCCAAGGCTTCAATATTACACCATATCACAGACACTGATAACACATAGGGTTATGCATCTCAGATGTAACATTGTTAAACGATGCCTTTAAGCCAAGCAGGGACTTTCATGCAGATGATTTATATGCATGTCATAATTGATTCCATTGAAATACAAGTGAGAGGCTTCAACCAATCTCCACCCCATACAAGTCCATGTTATATAAGGTGGATCCAGCCACAGATAAAATCTCACTTCTTTCAATATCGTCACCTTCTTAAATAATGGCCTAAGTCACATTTTGCGCAAAAATTATATTTTGCTCAAAACATCTCTTCATGAGGCTATCCACCTTTGTTAAATTACACATGTGCTGAATTGAACATATTGACGTAGGCTACTTTACTTTTTGGCCTACATTGTTGTATGTCGAGAAATGTGACTTGGGCATCAACAAAGACGACTGGGAAACATGGGAAAACTTGTTTTAAAAGGAAATGTGTTAATTTCCTTCAACTATATCATTTGTAGTAGGAATAAATGAAGTGATTCTGATTTTTTTCTGCCTCGGTGACTTAGAGTCAAAATGTGCTTACACATGATATTAACCCATTGACTACTGAATTCTTTCATTCCTGTAGGTTTAATACAGAAGCCAACTAGTTCTCGTTGCTTTGTTTTATTATTGTAAAATAACCATTTCAGGTCTTCTTTATTTTTTTCATAATAATATAAACATATTCACATTTTTAGCATTTGCCTCCATTTCTGGAGGAATATACATGGTTTTCTTATATTTTGTTCTATCTGTAAACGATAATTGAATAGGTAAATCAAACTATGAAGAAGTCTCTCTTTTGTTCTTTTCTTTTTAAAAGTCTTTTCCAACAAAGCTTTTTTAAATAGTAAAAAGTGCATAATTCAAAATAATATCAACATCTTTTTCCTTCTTTGAACTAAAATCAATACCAAACAATAAGGTAGATGACATGGTTTGAAATTAAAATTAGAAAAAAGTTACAAAAAAGAACATACGCATACAATCACCTGTTTGATTACAATAATAACATTGCTCAGTGGCATTTACTTTCCATTTAAACAAATTATATGGTATTGCTAATGTGTTAAGAAAGACTTACAACGTGGAAGACATTCTTGGCGATGTGTCTGAGCATTCCAGGGAACGTAGGTCGAAGGAATTCCTGGATATGAGACGGCCAAGCCTTGTACTTCTTATCACTCTCTAGATCATTGATGTACTGTGAAGAAAAGAAAGAGTGAGAAATGATGAGCATAATGAGACTATCATACACAAAATAAAAGATAGAGAGAGAGACAGAGAGAGAGAGAGAGGGACAAAGATAGAGAGAGAGAGAGAGAGAGAGAGGGAGAAAGATAGAGAGAGAGAGAGAGAGAGAGAGAGAGAGGGGGGGAGAAGGACGTGATTGTGAGCATACAATAGAACCATAGAGACAGAAATCAATTAACATCTGGGCCCCTTTTCACAAAACTTGTCATCAGTGACAAATGACCGTCTTTGTTATAAGCTAGTGAAATCCTTGCTTCTGATTGGTTATCAGCAGATTTGTCACTGATTTTGTCATTTGTCATTGAAAAAAGGCTTTGTGAAACAGGTCCTAGGATTACAGATGAACATTTCTCACAACTGATGTTAAACACAGACCATAAGTTTGTCTGGTGATGACAGCCAGAAAGGTGCTAACTCTAGATTCAATTCAATCAATGTATTTATTTGTCCAATGTATGTTCAACATGGATAATTGAATGTAAAATAAAGGCTCAGACATAAATTTACAAAGAACAGAAATAAGATACAAAACCTGGACACATTTTGGTGATGACAAAATAATAACTATACATAATATTGCTTATTGGCCTTACTGACACAAAGACGTAACTCCATATTTTGCCAAAATGAGTATTTGATATCAAAATGTTCAGAAAGATGTGGGCTTTCCAGAAAACACAAAGACTTAACTCCACCCAACGCCCCAATGAAGTCAATGGCTAGTGAAACATAGACATAACTCCTTAAGGCCAAGTGCTCAGTGAGTGACACATAAACCACTTTTTCTCAAAATGGCCAAAATAGAGTTACGTCTTTGTGTCACTGACCCCTCGATATACATGTACTCATACTCACAATAACAGCATTGTCCCGGATGTCTACAGCATAACTATCTTGCAAAGACTCAATCTTAGTTTTCATCACATCTGTCAAGCTACTCCCCTGAAAAATCGAAAAGCGAAAATGATTACACTTTTCAACTACAATGCAACTACTGACACTATCATTGTTAATTACTGATAAAATTGTACTTTTGTTACAGCTTTTTCTATCATTTATGTACTGCAATTCCTACATCATGTAAGAGTCTTATTCATGTATTGTATGAACTTCTCCAATATTGCTGTTTGTAAAGAAATAATTGAAGTTGATAATAAATATGTCATTATTATCTAAAGTGGATGGTAACTGAAAAGTGAAATGATCTGATATATTACCTGAACACCAAGCTGATGAAGGCCTTCTAGTAGTTTGCCCTCAGCTTTCAACAAATCAAGGAGCCTATCAAATAAACAATCATCATACATTCAAAAATTTCAAGTAATTATGATATTGGCAAAAAAATGATAATATATATTTGACCCGTTGGCTCCTGAATTTTCTCATTCTCATAAGGCCTAATACATGGACGAACTGGTTTCCAACAGGTATGGGTTAATAGACGTCTCACAATGACATCTTACGATGAAAACAGCATGGATCTTATAAACTTTTGAATAACTTACACATGTACTTGTAACTTCATATAGACCCAATTATAGGAAGAGTCAGTTTGCAATATTGTTGAAGTATACTGTAACTCACAATCATCATAACTTTGCAGCATTAACTAAAGAACAAAAGAGAACTTGGGTACTTACATAAACGGATCTGCAACCTCTGTATCGATGACCAATCCGTTCACCATGATGATAGCATCTCCTTTATCAGCGTTATGGTTCATGGCAAATAACTAAAAAAAATAAAATAAAAATGAGGGAACAACGTTACAAACATTCTACACTTAAAGGCATCGTTTAACAATGTTCAATCTGAGATGCATGGCCCTACGTGATATCAGTGTCTGTGATATGGTGTAATATTGAAGCCCTAAAAGAATTGCGCTTCAAAATGATCATGAAGGGCCTCAAAGAAGTATAAAATCTTTGAGTGACCGGTTTTACCATACTCATTTTCCCCAATGGACTGTAGCAAAGTTTGATTTCGATTTCCAATCATAAATATCTTGATAATCAGACGGGCGATCTGTTTTTAAATGTCATGGAATTCATGTAAGCCCTAAGGTTTATAATTATGATTGCAGCACGAGCTAAATCAAGGATTTTTTTTAAGGATCTAAGACAAAGTTACTGGATCCCTTTAAAGTCATATTAACAGAGAGGATGTTGTGGATTAAATAAAGGTAGGAGATACTTTCTAATTGTTTTGATTTACTATATCATAGTTGGTTCTTCATGTACTTGCCAACTTTTACAAGTTACCATGGAAAAAAAACAGTTTTCAAACTGACCTTCTGATTCTCCTTGATCTCCTTCTGGACCTCACTCTTGACCTGTGTTCTGATCAAGGAGCGAGCTAGAAGCGGGAAGTTCTGACTAATGTCCGTCAGCACCTGAAGGGCATCCTCAGGAGGGGTCGAAAGCACCCGCTGTGCTGCTTGGTAGGCAATGTCTTTGGGAAAGAAAGATGCAAGTTACCAACACAGATATAAACATGTGGGACAATATAGTATAATAAGTATAATTATGAATCGTTGATTACCTTTGCTTATTTACTAAGAGAACTACAAAGGCCTGAGTTATCTGTCTACTGGAAAAATCTGTTTAAACCTCTATAAAGATTAAATTGTTCAGTTACAATCCAATCACAATTACAAATAATCACAAAATATGTATTTGTGTTAATAAATAGCAAGTACCAAATGAATATGAGAGAAAATGCGTTATTGCTGAGAAGTTAACAATTTATTTTTTTTAATTCCAAGAAATTTTGAGAATAAGTAAAGGCTACAAGGGTTGTCTGCCTGCTACCACAATAAACATATTGCAATTGTTGGCAATATCATTCAACGACAAAGTTTTGTCAAGTGAGGGAGGGGGGGGAGGAGGATGGGGAGTTGTCTTCCGACTTTTATTGGGCTCACCTTGGAGTTGCCAAACTTTGAGGGGCTCCATTATGTTGGTGTTGTCGACCAGTTTTTGTTTGAACTGAGTCAATCCTTCTGTCAAATCAGGATGAAGCTCCCTATCACAAAAGAAAAGACAAGTCATGATTACAACTCACATTTTTGTCAATGCCATGATTTACAAAGATCAGACATCATTTTTGCCTTTGTACCCTATTCAATACTCCTCTCATAGTTACAATTGCTCTATTCAAGCTGCTGTAAGTATGCCTTTTGCTCTTCACATGATATGTTATAGATAGTATGTGCTTCTGACTGGCATAGGTAACCTGCTTCTGTATTTTTTACAATATTACACATTTACATAGCCCCTTAATATTTCTAAACATTTTACTATTATCATCCTGGATTTAGCCAAGCTACCGTGATAAGGCAATCTGGTTTTTCAAGAATTTCTTCCATCAGTCATTCAATTATATCACCTGGGTGAAGAGTGGCAAATGTAGATTCACGTCTTGCCAAAGGCATAAGAGTGTAGATGTAGAGTCCATGTACATGATTCAGCAGGTGATTATTTGGTTAGGCTTAGCAAAGTTATGAATATGGGATTCAAACCCACAACCTCCACGGGGTAGGTCATTGAAAAAAGGCTTTGTGAAACAGATCCCAGGATACAACACCACTGGTTCACCTATGAGCCATACTCACTCGGTTTACTAAAGACAGATCCCTAAAGTTCAACCAGGACCTATGGTTTAAAAAATTATTGCTCTACCATGGAGCCATCATGCCTTACTTGAGTTTACCCAAAATAAAGTAATTTCATCTGGCCAATTTAGCCCTGGGGGGGGGGGGGGGCGTTTCAAAAAGCCTTTTTAATGGCAAATGACAAAAATCAGTGACAACTCTGCTGATAACCAAGGATTTCACTAGCTTATAACAAAAACTGTCATTTGTCACTGATGACAAGTTTTGTGAAACACCCCCCCCCCCCCCAGCAAGACATTAATGTAATTCTTCCAATGTGCCTTTAATACTCACATGAGTTTACTAAATACAAATCCTTCAATTTCATCTGGGCCTTGATCCATCTCTGCGTCTGTCTTGGCTGATCCGTCCTTGTTCTCCTCCTCATTCACAGCTTTGTACTCTGTGCTCTTGATGGCCAGCTCCACACCGTAACCTGATAGACGAATTTGGGCCCCAGAAGACTCCTGTGAGAGAAGTTGATGGAGATTAAGATAAAAACTAAGGTAAAATTAGAGCCAGAAGAGTATTAACTCATATCATTTCACACAGAATTTCAACTCTTAGGTTCGGCTCCGCTCTTCAAAAGGGCCATTTTATGGGAAAATCAACAGGGAAGGACCAGGGCCCTGGTTGCATAAAACTTACCATTGATAGTAACTTTGCCATCAATGGTAACTACCATGGAAACCTTGATTTTCATTGGCTGTTGAGCCCTGTTACCAGTTGGACTTAACAATTATGGAAAGCCATTAGCATCTTTGAAAATATTTTGTAAAAGTTATCTTTAAAGGTATAAAATGTTGATTCAAATCATTCATATTTTCTATGAAGGTCTTTATATTTCGTTTTTAAATTTGTAACTATTTAAATATACTTGTACTTGCTTGTTTTTTACTTTGTAAAGCGCATAGAGAGACTTCGGTTTATTATGCGCTCAATAAATCTATCTTTATTATTATTATTATTATTATTATTATCATGGGAGATTTCATGTTCTTGATGGGGAATTTACAAAAAGGCTAAAATACTTGGAATTTTTGCTTTTGAATATATTTTATTTTAAGGCTACAAATGGCTCTCCATGATTTTTTTCCAACTTAGAGTTAAGTTCGACTTAGAATCTTTGTGAAACACTCCCCTGGTACTACTCTCTTACCATTTGGTAATGTCTAAAGACGTACTGGATGTCCCCTGAGCTGGCCTTCTTGGCCAGTACTTTGTGAAAGTCCCCCACATTTGACCGGTAAGCACTGATATCACCATACAAGACTGCTACCACCGATCCATTGACTGACCGCTTGTACTGATGGTCCACGCTGAAGATGTTGGGTTTAGGTCTGCAAGTGAGGCAAAAACAAATTTTTAAAATCAAATTAAGAATATCTCAGAATCAATGGTGAATATTAACTCCATAGAAAAGATATTCATTGTAATTTCCATTATTGTTGTCAAATTAGAATATAAGTTGACAAAGTCACTTCAACAAGAGAATTGGAAAACTAAGATTATATGTTGACAGATGATACAGATGTATGGCAAGAAGTCCATGTCCTTTACATAGTTAACCTCAGACATTTCATCTTCAAGGCATGATTAGGTTGATAATTACTTCTGTTATGTTTTCTTAGATGGCTTTTTAAAGATACTGTTATATCTAGAAATGTATAGCTCAAACATTTTTTACACTGGCATTTTACCATTAACATGTGTACCTCTGACATTTTATCTATGCATTTTCACCTCTTTGTCATATCTGCTTCTAGAATTTCAGCCTCAGGAATTTTAGTCACTGGACATTTCTACCTGTTGACTTTTTTTTACTTCCGAGGTTTATACCCTAGGGCCGGTATTCAATTCAATACTTAGCATAAGTAAGAAATTTACTAAGTAAATGGCTAAGTTAAGTAATTTACTTATCTCGTATTCAAATCGCATTTTAGACTTATACTTACGTAAGACAAAATCTAAGTAAAATACTTACTGATAAGCATTGTGACGTCACACGGTCAATCAAAAGTATTGCGCAATTGATGCATCGCAATAAATGCGCGCTGATATAATTGTGCGCAGGTTATAATACTGCGTAAGAAAACCATATGCCTGACAATCAAGGCCTCCAAATAATTGGCTTAAGTCCGGTATGGAGTTGGCTTAGATTTAGAGTAAAATACTTAGCCAAAAGTGTGAATTGAATACCATAATTGGCTAAGTATTTTATCTAAGCCAAATACTAAGTAAAAAGCTAAATTTTTTGTACTGAAGTATTGAATACGGGCCCAGGCACTTTACCTTTGGCTCATCCAACTGAAACCTAATGCTACCACATACAAGGGAAATCACAAATTAGAAGTATTAAAACTCACCTATCGCCCACATCTGCTATAAGTTGATCCAGATTGTCAAGTGAGCAGGACAGTTCCCCATGCACGTCAACAAAAGTAGCACAATTTTCTGGTACATGGTGACTCCGAGCAATCTTAAATGGTAGAAGCAATAGAAGTATTAATCAAATTCAAATATCATCTATTTTCCACTAAAACAAAAATTCCCTCTCCCCCCAAAAAAATAACACATATAGAAACTACTGACAAGTCCTTAATATGAATTATAGTGGTGAGATAATAAAACGATCGCGCCTGCATTATGCAATTCGATATGATGAAAAATTGAGGTTGGGACATAATTTATAGGTAGGGTGGAACATTAGCAGGCCCCCAAAAAATGAAATCCTCTGAATATAATCAACATTTTGAAGTAAATACAGAAGTAAATACAGAATGAAAAAGTATCTATAATAATAAACATGAACATAAAATGACATTAAGGATGGAAAGGAAGAGAAGAGCCTTAAAAGGAGAAGCAAACGTTGTGACTCATTCTTAAAGGAAATATTGCTACACATGTATACAAGCATTTTATTAACAAAACAATGTTTCTTTTCGTAACATCATATTGTTTGCTTGCTTACAATCTTACAAGTTAAAAATTTGTTGATATATGACTGAGGGAAGCAAATCTGCAACAACAAAATGTCTCTATGATCTTTGGAAACTGTTCCAAAGAATGTCATCAGAGGGTTGGAACCTCCTGCAGGTTTTACTTGCATGTCACTGTTTTACTGTATATATAAAAATTGTACACCCTTTTGTTGTCTGCACCTTCACCTGCTGTCACAACACATCCCATCCAAGTATAGCTTGGAAAAGCTGCTTCAGGGATTACCTCATCAAGTATCAAGTTAGCTTACCTGGTGGTACATCTCAATTTTAGGAGCGTAGGCGTGAATCGAGAGAGCCCACTTCAACAGATCTTGCTCCATGACAGACAACTGACGAGAAGCCATTTTGAGAGTAAAATGATACAAGGCTTCATCATGACCTAACAAGGAATCATTTCAATAAAATCATCATAAATAAGAGGTTTGACAGTTATTTAACCCATTACCACAATTACCCAAACAAAGCCTAAGCCTGAGATATTTCAGGAAGAAACCCATTAAGTACACAAATAGAGTGAAAGTGCAACATCTCCAAAATGTTATCATAGAAAAGAAATAGAAGGAATAGGATAAAGCGCAGTGTAAACTTTTAAAGAAAAAATTCATCATTACATGAAATTGTCAAGAGTCAATGCCTCCATCGTCTTCCTGCAGGTCTTCAACATAATTTTCTTTTTTCACTGACCCAATTTCTGTTATTCCACACTTTTTTTTAGAAATCAAATAGATGTCGGTGAGGACTTCCTGCCACTCCATTCTCATTCTCACAAAATGGTTTTAAAAATGTAAATCAAACAATGTAGAAGCAAGCATTTTCTGGGAAACAGGGCAGCCTCTGACAAAACAGTCATAAATATAAGTTTACTGACTACCCATTGAAGCCAATGCAATGGAATTTACATACATTTTGATGGGATGTGGGCATAAAAGTTGCCTGGGAAACTTGTACTTATGACAGTTAAATAAAACAATACGCTAATATTGAAATAAACAGACATCAATAACTCACTGAAATCCTCCTTGTAAGCAGCTACGTGCTCCAGAAAATTCCAGAAGGCTGCATCACTCTTTTCTGCGATGAATTCACTGGCTTCCATGGTGACGGAATGCCTCGTCCATTTTGTCTCCAGGGTGGTAGTAATAGGCCTGGACTTTGATGCAGCGAACGAGCAATGGACTGACCACAGGAATAAGAGGAACTTTAATAAGCTATCCATCTCCTGTAGAAAGAAAAAAAAAAGAGTGAAACAGAGTGTCAGAGAGAGAGAGAGAGAGAGAGGGGTGATTATGCAAAAGTATGCCCTAAGCCTAGGGTGACTACAAAATTTTAAAACTTTTGAGATATTTGCCTACATTGTTATGAAAGTTTCTGTCCAAGAATCATGTTTGATTAGAAAAATTAGTGTACAAGTGAGCAGTTGCACAGTTGACTGTACTACTCAAATTATGTGGTTTGCAAGTGGCACAATTCCGATCGGTGTATATTTTGTAACCTTTATCTTTGTTCAGCTTTTTTCAGGAGGGAGGGGGGGGGGGGGGGGTCAAGGAATTGGCTGAAGTCTGTAGTACTATCATCATCCATCACACAGAATTCAGGAATTTTCACTCCAGGGGAAGTGGATTTTGGTAGGCAGGGATAACTCATCGGACGATCAGTTCCGTACTGTACCAAACTTACATTGCAATGCTTTGCATGTTCAGATCGAGAAAGTGAACAAGCCGGATAACATAACAATTTCTCCAAGCTTTTAAAAGTGTGTTCTGTTAATAATTGCTATGCATGAATTGCAATGCCGTACAATCATGCCATAGCTCATCCCCAAAACTTCATGATTGTCATTCTATTTGTATTGTTGGATCAAATTCAAAACAAACACACAAATCAATGGATGAACAATTGAATCTGCAACAGCATCAGCAAATATTTCAATGCTCATCATAGTTTCATTCCATCAATCACATTGGTATTTTTCCCTTTAGCAATCCCTTATCATGAAGTGATATTACCCTTACAAAAATTTGAATGAACCTAATATGTGGGTCATAAATGTAGCGACAGTTTCCCTGCAACACCCGGGTCTCCGCCAGGCCCGGCCCGCTACGGCACCGGCGCGGTGCAGGGCCCGTTTCAGACATACCGGTAAGCAATGCCAATGCAATGCAGCGATGATTGGCCAATCAATATCATGCACGTAGGATCTCTCCCTTACTTACACGTGTAATGCAGGTAAGACTTGAACAAGATCGAGCAGACTAAAATGTATGTACTGATAATCCGGTTTTTCTTACATTTTTCTTGAATAAATTACAGATATTCAGCGCTACAGATTAACATACATTACTCTCAACGGTTAACGATAAATTCCAGGATTGAAAAAAGCTTGATGTGACTAAATTAGTACTTACAAGATCAATATCAAACACTCAGCTAGCTTCGAACATCGGATCACAGCTGATTGAGTTTACTGTCAAGTATCAACCGTTGATGGCGTACTAATATTACTCGTTCTCTGAATCGACAGTGGCGTAGCGTGTCTAATCATTGGGGGGGGGGGGGGGGGGGGGGGGAGGGCTGGCAACGGTCTAAATCGAAAAAAATTAAATGTGAATTTATTAATTAGAGGAGTGGCTGTTGGAGATGGTCCAGATGTGTTCATCCCTTCCTTTTCCCCTTATCCCTTTCCCTTTCTCAATTTTTGTTTCTATTTTTTTTAACCCCTCGGTTAGTGAGGCCCGCATATGCTTCCCAGCCCCCCCCCCAACCTTCCCCGTATGTATGCCAATGGCTTCTAGCAACCTCTTTCAAAGGATTTTGAGGTGGGGTTTCTCTATTTTGAGGTTATTGACAATTAAAAGGGAATTAAATTATTATTATCCCCAGCCAAGTAATAAATAAATATATGAATAAAAATAAAATAAATAAACAAATGCAATTACAAATATAATAACAAAATTAATCAATAAATCAATCTGGGATCTGCCCTTGGTTACAACTATAACAATTGTTCCCTTTATTAATTTGTCCTTAATAATAACCTCTCACATTCACATCATGCCACCAAACTGTACACACGATATCCATGAAACATTCAATAATATTAGGCAGTAAGTGGTGACTTTTAATTTGAAAACTGATTACAAAATAGTTGATAATGAAACAAAATAACTTACACAGTATTCAGACTTGTATCAAAATATATTCTCAATGATCAATCAATATATAATTATACTTCCCAAAAGTTGGTTAAATAATTATAGCAAATAATTATTTCCTCATCTGCATCAAGCTCTATGGATGCAGTTACTACATGTATAGTCCATAGCACATAAAAAAATCAGTTTAATATACTACCGATCATCATATTTTGCCGAAAATAAAGAAGGAGCTTGGCTCGTGGCAACATAATAAGAAAAAATATCCATGAAATATAAATGAATTGTAGGCCTACCACACATATACCGGTAATTACCGGTAGGAGAAATGTTTAAAAGTTCAAGTGAAACTGTGAAAATCAGCAAATAATCACTTTGCAACATTTCTTTGGAATTATTTGGAAATAGTGAACTAGTATAGGTAGCTTTAATAATAGCGAAATGTGTTGGCACGAAAAGATACGTCTGGAACTCAAAATAGATATTTAAAATAATAATTTTATTACTCGGAGGTAGAACCACATTATTCAGATATGGATCTGGTACAGATATGTACTACATGTGTATCTTGATTGTGATTCATGTTACCTAAACTTTAATTCAGGTAGGTATGTAAAAAAAAGAAGAGCTTTGGATTAAAAAACATTTAATGCTTTCCGGACGTGTCTTTTCATGCCATTTCATTTCAATAAACTACCCGAGTTACAAATATCTCTTGAGAACTGGGACTCGTTTCACAAAGCCTTTTTTCAATGACAAATGACAAAAATCAGTGACAAATCTGCTGATAACCAATCAGAAGCAAGGATTTCACTAGCTTATGACAAACACTGTCATTGGTCACTGATGACAAGGTTTGTGAAATGGGGCCCATGGAGATTTGAATGTTTGAATATCAAGGGGTAATATTCTAGAATAAGAGGAATGATGACAAATAAACCCCCCCCCCCCCCCCACCACCAACAACAAAGAGTTTCTACAAACATTTCAAAGGTATACAAAATGGAAGATCTGTGTATAATTTACAAATACCATGTACTTATTACAAAGAAAGTACTGCAATTCATGACTTTGTATGAACAAAAAGATTAAAATTACCATGTTCCCTTTTTATAATTAAAAAAAAACTACATACCACAAACATATGGGTACGTTATGTTATAATAATAGTATACTTATATAGTGCATTTCATGAATATCTTCCTATGAGAAGGAGAAGAGGGAAGAATAAGAAAAATAATATCAAAAGTGAGATAGTCTCAGCAAACTTCCTTCAGTTAACATTGGAAATTGTTTAAATAAAAGAAGAGTGTCAAATTATATCAACAACAACAAATCCAGTGAAACCTGTATATATTGACCACTCAAAGGAGACAAGAAAAGTGGTCTACCGGTATATAGGCAGGCGGTAACAATGTTACTGAGTCACTTTAACAGGGCTCATATGTGACAATTTGTAACAAAAAATACCAAACATACAAATGAAAAAATGAAGAAAGAATGAGAAATTAATGAAATTGCTGAAAACTACATATGAAATAGAATGTACTACAACATGAATAGGCTGAGATAAACAAACCAAACGTTTCATAAAAGAGATGGGTGAAAGTAGAAGAAATGAAAAGAATCTCTGAAAAAATATATTCAACAATTTCTAAATCTACGTAAGACTGAGTGAACAAAACAGAGAATTCCTTCCATGTTTTGGGAGCGTTAATGATGGTTGGTCTTCAGTAATGACATATATGCATATGCTTTGCTAGCAGTAGAGTTTTTTTTTATTTCAAACGCGAGATGTATGGAACAATCATCTACATGTCTTAATTGAGAATTTTTTTTTTTTTTTATCCAATTCATAGTTTTCTATACTGTCACATCTACATGTACATGTCTTAATTGAGAATTTTTTTTTAAATCCAATTCATAGTTTTCTGTATTGTCTGAGACTGAGATAAGGAAACTAAAAATAATTGTAAAGAATTGAAACCTTATGTAATTAATAAATACAATGTGAACATGTTATAAATGGTACTAAGAAGAAGTACCGGTACATTTTGAAGAACAAATAACAAGACATACCTTACACTCTATATCTAAACCCCTCAAAAAAATTCTCTAATTCAAGATTTAGGGTTGATATCCCTCTTGTTAGTATTGTCATACTTTGACATTGATATCATAGAATTGCCTGTTTATTCTCCTTTAAATTGATGCCCCATTTGTAATGATTATGTAATCATGAAATTTGCAGTGCATCTGAATATTGGGCCAATTCAAAAGTGAAAAGGTGCAAAATGTGCACTTTTATTGTCTATTAGTGAATTCTTCATTTATTATGAGGATAGATTGCATTTTAAAGGAATGACAATATTTTGCAGTATTTCACCTTTGACTTGACCCCTTATTTAGATGCACTGCATTTTCCACGATTACATAATTATTACAAAATGGGGCATCAATCTAAAGGGGAATAAACAGGCAATTCTATGACATCAATTTCAAATATGCTCATATTTATATATATGTATATCGGTAGTAATAAGAGAGATATCAACTCTCAAACTTGAATTGCAGTACTTTTTTGAGGAATTTATATAACTTTAAATTGCACTACGCTTATGAGATCGTACACTGTTTTTAAACTTTATGTAGATCACTTATGCAGAAATCTGTTTACATTCCATAAATAAACCACATGTATATTATTATATTAGTCAATATCCTTCACTCTCCTTCTAATAACATCAGACTATTACACCAAACCTTTTATAACTAAAAAGAAATGCTTGAACATTTCTAATTACAGTGCATACAAATTAGAAGGCCTGTTCCCCATTCACATTTTCACAATACACGTACATACACATATCGTGAAATGTACATTTACAATATGCATTCCTACCGTTATATCAATATTAATGACACCAAGCAAAAACTAGCGTAAAGCTGGTCCTCCTAGGCCATATCTGAGTATGAAGCCTTTTGCTCTTGTTTGCAAATGGAAATGCTGATTTTGTACTGAGTAAACGTGCGTTAAGATGCCACATACAAGTACTAGCATTCTGCTGCAAATCTCTCGGTTGAAATCCCTCTATTTTTGTTTTTCTAGAATGACTTGATGTTTAAGGTCTTGGAATCATTTTGTTGTGTCTTGGACTTGTGATCCAGCTACCTCCAAGATGTCTCCACCTGTCATATAGTAAGAATGAATAGAAAAGTACTACTATTACATGTACATGTAAAATGAATAGAATAGTATTACTATTGCATGCAAAATTATTATGATATATGAAAGAAAAGTTATTATATACCTCATTTTTTGAGGTCGAAATTGTAGTCATGATTTTAGCCATTCCCGTTAAGAAACATAAAATGCCAAAACCAGTCAATAGTCTTTTAAAAAACGCCCTAGGTCACTTTTCAAAAGACTATTGACTGGTAGGCGGATATGAGTACTTGATCCACTTTGGTTTACTAGTTAATTAACTTAGTTTATGCAGAGCGCGACTACATACATTTTGTGTGCGATTAATTTGGTTGCTACATGGTTGGTAAGTCGCACATGTATTCTATGACCCTTTTCGATATATTATAGTATTAATGACTGCTTTGAGAGAAATAGTTCTTTTATTACGCTCAAGGGAAGGTTAGAATTGTGCTATTCCCCGAGGCTTGCCGAGGGGAATAGCCCAATTGTAACCTTCCCGAGAGCGTATGAAAACAACTATTTCTCGAATATTAAAGCAGTCATTAATACTTTTATATGCCGAAAAAAAATAGACTAAAAAATAAAAAATAAAAAATAATTTATATTTATGTCGAAGACGGGATTCGAACTCTTGCGTACAACAAGAGGTATATCGAAAACCAACGCTTAGACCACTCGGCTATCGCGCGCCGTTAACATGCTTGGCAGTTTTCTCCAATATATACATTAAAATGGATTGAAAACGGCTCCGCGTGAGGGATGCTTCGCAAAAGCTCCATGAAACGGACCCTTCTTTTACTTTTGCAATGCATATTGGCACGAACTTAGATCAAGATCTATCGGCAGATGTTGTTTTTTTGTTTTTGAGAGTTTATTTTCGTCTTCATGTCAACAATGCAAGATAAAATTGTCGGTAAGATCGATCGAGATTCAATTGTATTGAAATTGCCGACCAATTTTTCGCACACGTATGGTATCCTCCATCGCTCAAACCATTTTTTAACATGTAAACCTATGGGGTAACCATGGAGACTGACCTATTTTTTTAATAACCATGGTTATTAAAAATATTGAAATGTTTTAAGCATGGTTACCAGGAATTTTACAGGAACAGTTGAAGTTTATGAATGCAATTCGACCAATCAGATGGCTGGATTTCTTAAGTGAGGTATATAAAAAAAGTTATAATGACTGCTTTAATATTCCAGACATAGTTGTTTTAATAGGATCTCGGGGAGGTTATAAAAACAATTATATACCTCATTTTAAGATTCTTTACTAATCCTGTCTTCTGATTGGTTGAAAATGCAGTCATGTTCTTAACCATGCCCGCTAATTGAAATTCATAGTCATTTTTCCCGGCTCTACCGGTTTATATCCATTTTTCATAGCACTTTTTCCATGGCTGTGAAACGTGACGTCATTTTGCTGCGATCCCCATTTTGGTTTACGTGTTACCGTATAAGTTTCTTTTGTGCGATGACCGATGCGCAATACCGTTAACGGTGTTTGAGTGCAATTCGATTTTGGTCGCTGCATTCAGGCGACGAATCTACCAATCCACGCAGCGCAGACGACCGATCGCCATTTTGTGTATTTTGGTATTCCCTGTTCTACTGGAGCACAGCTTGTTGGATTTCATACTGTACACAAGTTATTGTTGGTGTTAATATTCATGAC
The DNA here is from genome assembly GCF_000002235.5 of Strongylocentrotus purpuratus. Classification (NCBI taxonomy): domain Eukaryota; kingdom Metazoa; phylum Echinodermata; class Echinoidea; order Camarodonta; family Strongylocentrotidae; genus Strongylocentrotus; species Strongylocentrotus purpuratus. The sequence goes on from NW_022145597.1 coordinate 29,346,946, forward strand.
TTCAAAGAGATGGAAACCTAAATGGGTGAGTCAACATTTTCCTTTTTTTCGGTATATAAAATATATATTGACTGCTTTTAATATTCGAGGCATAGTTGTTTCTATAGGGTCTCGGGAAACTCACAACCTGCTATGACCCCGCGGCGCAAGCGCCTTGGGGTCATAGCAGGTTGTGAGTTTCCCTTGACCCTATAGAAACCACTATGCCTCTCAAAGCAGTCAATATATCCTTACTATGTCTCTCATAGCAGTCATCATTACTATAATATTAAATATTTATTTCAAAATCGTAAGTGTAAAAAATGTCCACTTTCTTTTTCATGCTGAGTGCATGTATAATAATTTTATTTAAGCGATACTGAACCGATTATTGTGCTGTCCTAGCATACTGTTCATTGCAGAGCCATCAAATGGTCAACTTGCTAACAATGCATAACCCAATACCTAGTTTCGACTTCGCAGAGGACTCGCTGCAAGAACCAACAGCACAGCTAGGAAAATAGTGAGTTACAGGACCATACTGCAACAGCTGACCTGAGATGGCGGTAGAGGGGAATTTGCAGTAGTGCTTCTAGCTAGTACAGTATGGCTTTAACTTAAGAGATGTCCCTATAAGACTTACCTACATCACCAGTTACTTTCTCAAAGTCACTCAGTGCCTGATTAGAGTTGCTCATTAAAAATTCATTTTCAGAAGGGGTAAGCTGGAAAATATGAAATTAAGAATAAAATCAATGTATATAAATGCATTTACATGATAGTCTAAGATAAAAAACCACTCACATTTTTTTTCAGTGACTCAGTTTTGAATTCATTTATTTCTGCATCTCCATCCAAAAACATGTTTATAATATGACAAAGTATAATGTAAAGGCAATATTACATGGTACAAGAAAATATACAAAGAAGAAAATATTCATGTAAATGAGGTGGGATGAAGAAAAAAAATCGGTATAACTTAAAAACATGGTCCCATTAACATGAAAACAAACATTCATCATCAGGACAGAAATAAAATTACAAAAGTGAATACAAATTTTTCTATTTCTCTCTCTCCATCTCTCTCTCTTCTCCCTCCTTGCATAACAACATCCCTATGATGATTCATCTTTTAATGTACTGACTTCAACTACATGTATGTTATGCTTTTAAATTGTTAAGATTAATGTACATTTTTGTAAACGCAAATGCGATTTTACTGCTCTTTTATTGTGAATCATATGATATAAAATTCAGCTTTTGGGCTGCTATGTACATCGTTTTTTATAAACCATTTTCAATTCAAACAATTCATAATTTTTTTCAAATTTTGAAGACAAAATTAGCAATACAATAAATACTCTTAAAATTTATGTTTGAAAGAGTTGAACATTATAGCGTTCTTGATGTGTTGTGGTACAGTGTATATCATTCCATGAAAGGGTTTTGTCAGTCAGTTTGTAAGTGAGTCATAGAGAAGTGATCTAAAGACAAATGCATTATTCTTCTCTCATAGTGATCTCTTTATTACAATGAAACCTGTATATAAATACTGCTTAAGGGAAACATGAAATGAGGTCTTTCTATACAGGTGGTCACTAAAGCCCCAGGGGGGGGGGGGGCGTACTCACATATAAGGACATACAGGGGTGTGCCGCTCTAATGGGTCACTTTTTCACAAAAAATCCCTAAACATGGGTCCCAATTTGACCATTAAAAATGGTGTCGTTTTTCTAAAACTTCCAAAAATTTCAGGTGTTTGCCATACCAAGACCCGAAAAACATCCAAAAAATTGTGAAAAATTTGTCTTTTTTTGATAAAAATGACCCCTAATAATGGGTAGGGTTTTCGAGGCTTGAGCGGCACGACCCCGTCCAAATTAAATCTTAGTATCCCGGGAAGAGTTTGACGATAGAGATGAAAACTTACCGTTTCTCCAAGTTTCCTCAGAGCTGTGAGGATTTCTACTCCTTGCTGTCTATACACAAGAGTCGAAGCTTTACCAATCTTTACATCACGTTGAAGCTGAATTTGAAATGAATCATACAGTGGATAAATCAATGAATGAATATAATGATATACATATTTTGCCTGTATTCATGTACTTCCTGCTTAATTTTTTTCTTCAAGTAAACTTCATATTTATATTTTCTAATCAAGTATAAAGTTTCGATACTAATCTTATTTACCCAGGGTAGCCTCATTAGTATTAATACTGCTCTCCCTGAGGGCCCTGCAATCATATCATTACCCTGGCTTTAGCCGAGCTACCATGAAAAGACACTCAAGCATTCTAGGAATTTCTTCCTACCTGTTTGTACCGATTTACCTCACCTGGGTGGAGTGTGGCAAATGTAGGTTAAAGGTATGACCCAGTTTTGGAAACGCCCCCCTCTCAGAAAATGAAATGGAAGCTCTTATTACCAATCATGTGAAAGAATATGTTTCGACTAACACGTGATGATACAAATTTTGACGGGAAACCGCCTACTAATTGATATATTTGGTAAATTATCATATCTATCCCGCCTGGATAGATATCGCATAGTCACATATACATCTTTCTGTGTACAGTGCTTGTAACTTTATCAAGACTGGGCTAAATTTCTCATCATTTTGACGATTCCAGAACCTTGCAGGACACACCAATACTTATATGGTAGATGATCAACCTTTTCTGATTGATTCCACAACATTTCTATCACAATGCAATCGCATGACCAGAACTGGTCTATACCTTTACTTTCCTTATTGACATTAGTGCCGCTCTCTGTAAGTTTCCATGGTTAGCAAGTATTCACAATTGAAAGTTTTAAGTAACACCCCTTGGTAGCCATTGTGAAAAAGCATCTTCTGTCCAATGTTTTTAACATTAGAAATTAGAAAATTCAGCATGTTGGAACAATTGGGAGAGTTGACTGCCACTATATTCAGGCCTGACTATATTACATTGACATTACTGATTAGGCCAATGTGAAATTTCCTAGTGTTTAATGATTTCAATTGTATTTTAAAGTCTTAACTTTGTTATTTCTCTGTCCGTTTTTTAATCAATCTTCCACCAATCAGCTTCTCAAATCTTTCTGGTTTCCTACAGAGGAAATGTGCTCCTAATGCCTCAGTCACACCTTTGCGTATTTGGCTTGTGTTTTGCTGCGTATTTTTGGCAAGCCGTTCTAACATTTATTCCTATATCTTGATATCAAGAAAATATTTTCTGTTGTAAAGCAATGGTAAATCTTGATATCAAGAATTTGATATCTTGGTATCAAGAATTCATTTCTTGATATCTAGAATTCAATTCTTGATATCAAGATATAGGAATAAATGTTATAACGTCTTGCAATAAATACGCAGCAATATGCAAGCTAAATACGCACAGGTGTGACTGAGGCATTAGGTTGGATTTTGCTTTCAGGGTGGGTGACTTACATCGGCTAATCTCTGTCTGAGTTGACCTGGTTGCTTCTTGGCAAATAGTCTGATGACTTCTGGAGTCTTGAAAGCATCACTGATTGCTGCTTGGATGGCCTGAAACACAATGAAATTCATAATTATAATCCTTTCTTCTAGACAGCACCTCTCCAGGATTCTACACATATGACATCCTCTGGTGACAAGTGCTCCATCTCCTAAAATATACAGATATAATGGACTTTTCGCACGGCGACGCAAGTGCTGACTACGGGGTATTTCGCAACTCTGCATACGCGGAAGTTTCCGCGCTTGTGTGACGTCGGAAAAGTCGTACCGCCCATTTGCACATGTGAAAGTAAACAAGCGCTCCGAGTGGCTAATCACGCCACCCAGTACTAGCTCGACTCCCGACGCTAATTCGGCTAAATTCCGTCGTAGGTTGAGACTTTTTTCGCTCTGAGTGCGACCACCTGCTAAGATTAGCGTTGTAGAAGGCCCCGTCGCAGGTTGCAAAAACTGCCTAGTGACTGGAAGGCTGTGTAATATATCATTCTATGGACTACCGAAGAGAGTCATATTTTCCCAAGGGATTAAATTTCTATATTAGATAGCCATCATGATAGTCACATATAGGACCAATTCTCTTTTTCATTATTCATCTCATATCAAAAAGTGTAATGTTGAGACGCAATTTTCCATAGATATACTACATAGGTTCTAACTTAAAAGTGTCTGGTAAACTAGACCCAACAGCTTGGCGATAAGAGGGGTGCATTTAACAGATGTTACACACAACCTTCAGTCATAGAAATTTGTGGAACCTAACAACTCGACCCAATGCAAATACTTGATGGAAAGAAGTAATTCCCTTGTAATGTCTATTTTCTGCTCAAAAACTCAATCTAAAGGAAGGTATTCCTAATAATAAGAATAATTTATTTTATTAAAGAGAAGGTTGAGTACTGGTAAAAAAAAGAAAATTATTTCTCACAGAATCAAACGAAACTTACACTGAATGTTCAAGATTACAAATTAATGACATGTGCCAAACAATTTTGGAAGAAAATGTATACTGGCTGAGTAATGAGCATAGAAAGACAAGGAATCAAGGTAGTACCAACCCCGACACCATGCGTGTTGTCCCATACATAGCTTTCTGTGTATGTGCTTGTTACTTTACCAAGACTCGGTCAAATTTATTATGATTTTGATGACTCCAGAACCTTGCAGTGCACACCAATACTTACATGCTACATGATCAACTGTTTCTGATCCTTTCCACACCTTTTCTTTCACAATGCAATCGCATTACCAGTACTAAAGTTTATCTTTAAGCGCCTCTACCGAATACTGATCAGAGCACTGATACAACAAAAACAAAAAATGTTTTTTGGGAACAATAACACATATTATACATGTACATACATGTATAGCACTTAGCAGTAAACATAACATAGTATTATATACAAAGATACCTAAGTTACCTACCAGTTGTATTCCACTGAGTTGATCTACCAAACTCATGTTCCCCTTCATTATTTTCTCCAAGGAGTTGTTGAACTCTTCAAGTTGTTCCATTGTATCTCTTTTGGTTTCTTCGTACTCATCATCATCCAGGTCCTCCCTACAGACAGACAAGAAGTAATTTCACAAGAAATATGTTTTTTCAAAATTGAATTGAACATTATTTGTCTCCAATCACAGTAAAAATCACATCATACATTGTTGTAAAAAATTGGCAAAGAAAATTACATTGTACATATAATATATATACTGAGTGAGTCAAAAAAAACTTTACACCTAGAAAATTGCTAATTATTTAAAAAATCATTAATGAACATTAAACTGTTACCGTATATGTCTTATGAAAGAGTGTTTTATCCCAAATCATTTGGTACCATTTTTGTGTGGTATGTGTTCACGTTTGGATGAACAGGAGACATTATTTGCGAGAGTGCAAAAATCGAATTGCGCCAAAGTTGCCTATGTAATGTTTGAATAAAACAATTGGGATTTGGGTATTAATTCGGTCTTTGCATATCCAAATAACACCCCTAACAAAATTAATCATGTCACACATATCAAATATCAACGAACATTTGTGCGTGTGTGTGTGTGGGTGTGTGTGACTTTGCCCTTCGCAAAAAACATATGCAATGCATTTTATTTGATACATTCAATCCATTCTCTCACTCCGCTAATCCCAACATAATACATACTGAAGGCATCACTTTGGCGCAAGTTGATTTTTGCACTCTCGCAAACAATGCCACCTGTTCATCCAAGCGTGAACACATACCACACAAAAATGGTACCAAATGAGTTGGGATAAAACACTCTTTCATAAGATGTATGATAATTTACTGTTCACAGATGATTCTTAAAATAATTAGCCATTTTCTAGGTGTAAACTTTTTTTTGACTCACACGGTATATACATTGCAAAAAAACAAAACAAAGAAGACAACTGTCATAAGTACAAGTTTAACACACATTTTAATGGGATGCCGATGAGCTTGTACTTATGACAGTTTTGTATATATCCATCACGCAAGACGCAAGGTGCTCAAATAGTACCCCCGGCTCTGCTAGGCTACCGTGTTTGGTTCTCATAGCAAAAGTTCAAGGAATTATCAACCCATTTTGTTTTGTTACTCTACAGTTTGTATGAATCTAAATTGTTTTTTTAATGTAAATGTAAAATAAATAAACTTCAACTTCAACTTTAGCTGAGATTTTTTACCTTACTTCTTCCAGATCACAAAGTTGGTTTACCAGCCTATCCAACTGTTCCTGCAAATTCTGCTTCAACACCTCCGTCTCTGAACGCCCTCTGGAGGCCATTTTCCTGCCAAATGGTGATCGATATGCTGCCCTCTTTAATACAATGTCAACAATTCTTCTGAATCCAATCTTCCTGGGAGAGCAAATGAGAGAAAACATATTAGATCTATTATTATTACAGTCACACCTGCTTTAGCAAACACCTGTATAGAAAGAATATTTTTTTCATTTCCAAATTGAAACGTATGATGTACTAAAGGATGATGATCTTAATACAAATACATAAACTAGACCACTTTTCTAGTCTCCCTTGGCCTAGCTTTTTCGTTAAAGACTTTTAGCATCACCTCTGTCTGGGGGTGGGGGGGGGGGGTGGAGGAGGGAGCATGCAAACTTAAGCCTGGATATCTTCTCCCAGTACAATAAACCTCAAAAGGCTTTGGTATTAATATTGAATATAACAAAGGTTAACAAACATGGTTAGGAGTGGATCTACATAAAGGAATAAAGGATAACATATATGAAGGACTAGTAGATGTAGATCTTGATCATCAATATTAGAGACTTTTTAAAGCTGCTCATGCACAGAGGCGGCACCAATATATTTAAAATCTGGTAGTAGGGTGTCTGATCGCGCACCACGTTTTGTGTGCTAAAACCCTTCCCATTGACATTACACACATCCCTATAGAGTCAAAATAGATCAAGTTTTTTAAAATAAATTTAGATTCAAACCTCAATCTGTTGTGATCCCGAAGGTGATACTCAATAAATGAGGTGTCATATGAAAGGGCAGATTAATTCCCATATTTCCAAAGGGGTCATTTCAAATTTCTAAAAAATCTTAGTCAAAAGAGCGATTTAAATGTGTTTCCATGGCAACTCGGGAGATTTCCAACTTTTGAAAATCGACCCCCCCCCCCCCCAAGGGATAATTAGTTAAAGTCGTAAGGAATACGTTGATGTTCTTTTTTTCCGCTAGCCCCAAGGGATCACGTAGAATTTAAGTTTGAAAATACCCTTTCCCCACTTTTTGCATAGATCTATAGCCTAATTAATGCATTAGAATGCAGCTGTTGAGCAAAAAATGATAACTCGGCGTGAACCACTTTTTTGTCCATTCTGACCAAAATGCTATGAATATTGCAGAGTTTTTGAGGGGCTGTATCTTTTGATAGAAACATCGGTGAGTCTTGAAATTTGAAATGTATTATTCTGATTACATTTTTTATTCAAATATCCAACAAAAATGGTGAAAAACGATCCCAAATCGAAAATTGAAAAATTGTTCAGACACCCTACTGTAGTGGTAGTAAAGATGACTTGGGTAATTATGTAGAGGTGTTGTGGACGAGTGGATATGTCAATGGACTGTGGATCACAAGGTCCGCGGTTCAAGTCCCACCGCGGCACTAATGTCCTTTGGCAAGACATTGATCTACATTTGCCACTCTCCACCCAGGTGTTAAATGGGTACCCGGTAGGATGCGAAAGCTAATGTGCTTAGATTAGCAAGTGTGCGCTTGTAAAAATGATGCCTGGCTGGAATGCTCCCCAGGGAGTGGAGAATGTGCATACATTGTGTGCGGGTAAGCCTGAATCCGATGACCGGGGTGATAATATATATTTCTGTAAAGCGCTTTGAGGGCCTTCGGACCTGAAAAGCACTATATAAAAACTAGCTATTATTATTATTATTATCGCCCAATTTCCTTGCTTTCGTCGTTTTCAAAAATCTTAGAAAAGCTTTTATATAGACCCTAGGTCTACTTGTACCTTTAAATTCATATCTAAATTTATTAATTATTATCGTCATCGCATCGCAATATGGTTTCCAACGTAAACACTCCACCTCATGCATTGGATCTAGGGTCTAGGGTCTACTCATGTTCATCAATAGATTGCCTGTGCTATTGATAATATGTCCCATACTATTTGTATTTTCCTAGACTTCTCCAAGTCCAAGGCCTTCGACACAGATAACCATGACATTCTCTTATATTAACTATCCCATTATGGGAACAAAGGGAAGGCCTTGGAGTGCGCAAGGTACAGTACATACAAATACGTGTGTGGGAATATACATGGGCTGGACTTTTTGTGTTAGGCCTACTGAAATAGTGCTCAGAATTCTAGTTATAATTCATCTACTAAATGACCATAACAGACAAGAAATAAGTCAAAGGTAAACTAAGGACAAGAATCAGTGCTTATCAATATAACTAGACCGAAAACTTCAGTCTCTCAAATCGTCGGTTGTTCCACTGAGACTACGTCTGGCTCCACTAGACCTCCGATTATAGACAACAAATGTCAGTTTTACTAAAGAAATGACCCAAATCAGATGGTTATTGCTGTCTACAATAACAGACATTTTGCCTGAAATATCTTCAGAAAAGCCATCTAAATTTGTCACAAATTAGCAACGAATACACCAAATTAAGCGCTGCAATGACGCACAAAACAGCGTAAAATTCAACCTTTCGTCCACCAAATGAAATACGAACACTTGCATATGGTAGGGTATTCTACAATTGAGCATAGATTTCTCGGAGCTAAAGAGCGGCTGTTCGTACCTTTGACAAGTTGCCAGCGGGTTGGAGCAGGGGAATCTTAACGTAGGTTTCCGCTGCTCCAAATGCTCTGCTCCGCTCCAGTGATATCCTGAGCTGGCAAAGTGCAGAAAACTATTGTTGGTGTTCGCGTTTAGATGGCGCTCTTCAATCTGGTCATTAGGGACGTTTAGATTTGCACGTCGACATACCGTACCCTGCCCGGTTTCCGCCCGATGGGCAGTTTTTCTCAGATAACTTCTCTGAAAATGAATTATACAGGCGCTAATGTATACCAATTTGTTGCCGAAATTCTAGCAAATCTAGCTATGCCATTCTTACGCCCGAAATCATAAGCGATTGTCCGTAGCGCGCCGTCTGCGTGAGGCATTTTCCTTGCCTAATTCCGCCTAGACCCGCCCTAATTCCGCCCGATGGTGGGCGCGCATCAAAAGTATAGAAAAAGGAAACATCTCGGGTACACGTTAGGCCAAATCAAATTGCTTCCCAGTAGAATTCGATCTACATGTTATTTTGATAATTGATATTTCTTTCTTTATTTCTTCCCTTGCCTCTGTAGGCCTAATGCAAGTGCACTGTTATTTATCAGTTTCTGATCTGGAAAAACAATTTTTTACTGCCTTTGGAAAATCCTGCGACTTGTCTATGATGTTTTAATAATGTGTTCAGTCAAATCTTCAGTGTTCTATCGGAGAGGGGAAGAAAAAAAAATCCACAATAACAACATTTTGTCCAAAAAAAACTACCACTATTAAAGTAAACACTTTGGAAAGAGAGTAATGGCACTTCATTTTTTAAATTTTTTTTTTAAACTGCAAATTATTCTCGACATCTCTCAAATCTTGATTAAAAAATAAATTAGCGTATATTTTTAGGATATTGGTTGGAAAAGCATAGCATTTTCGTCATAGGAATTATCATCATCGCCGACATCGTTTTAATCATCATCATTACAATTTTAGGGTAGGCCTATGTGACGCAAATGTGGTTTATTCCTGTTTGATTATTTGTTCAAGACTTCAAGTTGTTGTGTTTTTTGTTTTCTAGTTGTTCTAAATTATGCAGTATTTTATGCATTCAATAATAATAGTTCAACTTGAAAGATAAAACTTTCCGAAATGATCTTGAAAACGAAGTCGTCGATTCACTTCCATGGGGGGGGGGGGGGGGGGGGGTAGTGAGCACATTTTTTTTTTTGATCCTCAAAAAAAATTCAATTTGCACCCCCCCCCCAAAAAAAAGGTAAAAATCACGTGATTTTACATGATTTTTTTCTCAAGGGGGGGGGGGCCGGGCCCCCCGGGATCCGCCACTGCCCCCACCCCCCCCCCCCCACATTTTCTACATAATGCTACATGTTAGATTCATCCATTCATCTATTTATTTATTCAATATTCATTCATTTTATTGCCGAGAGATATTTATGTTATGGATAGAGATGAAAAATGTTCACCTTTTATTCGCCATAAAACTTTCGCAAAACTAACAACGTAAGAATCACCTTAGCAATTTGAAAGGCCTGACAGGCGTATGCCCTTAATGTATTATTTATACTACTCTTTCGATAGCCATTCATATAGGTTTATTTCACATGAAACAACAGACTGGGATTTTAGTTTCTACCCCTATATTTATTTTATTCACAGTCAACTGAGGGAAATTTATGGCAGCGAAAATGTCATGATTCATGTTGGTCATGTTGGAAAATTAGATAACACACAAACAATTAAAAAAAAATTGAAAAATAATTATAGCCTAAAGCATAGAAGTATTAAGAAAGAAGGATATAAAATTGAAGAGGGAGACTAAAAGAAAAATGGGGAAAAGGAGGGGTGTAATCGAAGAAACATCCTGTATCGTATTATAAACAAGCACTCTTTTCGCTACAAAGCCACGACGCTGGATTAAAAGGCGACACAACATGAATACAAACTTTTTGCAAATCTATACCAACCCTGGCAACTTTTTTAAAAGCCGGACCTATTTTTTGTCATTGGGATCACTGTCGGAGAACCGAACTTCAAGCATTTCTTAATATCAATCATATCTAATTTTGTCACAAAATTTAACTTCATGACTAGTAGGCCTACATTAAATTACAAATCAATAGACCACATCGTTACCCGAAATTGTCGGTTGCTCGAACGAACGGCCAAACATCATTGCAACATTCTTCGGGGGGAGGGGGGGGGGGCTTCAATCCCGGCCTCCCACCTTATTCGCCTATCATAATAAGGAAAATTACACCCCAGAAAACTACTCCCAAGGATAATTACCCAAATGACAATTACCCCTCGACGACTCAAACTACGCCCAGAAAATTACCCCCGATGACGATTACCCCCATCTCTGAAACTTAACCCCTATATAGGACATTGACCCCCCCCCCCCCCCGGGACAACCAAGAACAATACCCCCTGTTCATTAAAGGGGAAGTCAACCCCGATAATAAGTTGGGTAATTTTTAGGGGGAGATCATTTTCAGGGTGGGGGGGGGGGTAAAATTATTATCTATCCCAACATCGTATAAACGATGTTCACACAGGGAAAATTTTCTATAAACATGTTTAAAACTGTTGAGTTAAACACGTTTATACTAATCATCTCTAGATACGATGAATTTTAGCTGTGTGTGAAAAGGCTGCATGTTATTGCAATGACGACCTTCGTCATTGCCTTGTTTTCGTTCACATTCTGCCCCATAAATATTCTTCTTATCTTCGTCAGAAAATCGCATTCGTTTTGCACGTAGTGCTTGTTATTCCTAGTTAGGTGCTTTTCTCATGTCCATTTCCTTTCAAATTTCGTATGGTCAAGGGTGAGTTTATGTTACCCCTGGGGGCAATATGTCTTTCTACACAGCCATTCTCAATGTTTTCAAAGTAGTAGGCGTCATGATTCTCAGTATCATTATATGGCTGTATTCCTCTTTTGTTATGTACATAACAAAAGAGGAATACACCCTTGACCATTTTATTATTGTTTTGGTTTCGGCCAGGAATACAGTCTGGTCAAATGGCCTAATCCATCAAAGTTATGAGTCATGTTTCGGGCTATACTGTAGAACTGGTAGGATTTCCCTGAATTCAAGTTCGGGGGGAACATGAAAGGAAGTGGACCTGTTGACCAATAGGAATTTAATATTGTATGACCCTTCCCACTTTCTCAAACTGTTGCCCACTGGCGTACCTATGGGGGGCAGGGGGCAGAGTGCCCCCCCCCCCCCTGACGGGCTCCAGGGGGGGGAAAGAAAAAGGGGAAAGAAAAGAAAAGAAAGGAAAGGAAAGAAAAAGAAAAAAGGAAAAGGGAAGAAAAAAGGAAAGAAAGAGAAAAAAGGAAAAAAAGGAAAGAAAAAAGGAAGAAGAAGAGAAAAGAAAGAAAAAGGGAAAAGAAAAGGAAACGAATAAAAATGGGGAAATTTTTAAAAAAAAGACCATGGTCGTACGCACCAGGGGGGGGGGGCAGTTGACCCCAGATATTTTGAAAACGTACAGTTCTTTTCCTGAAAATGTAGTGTAGGCCTATACCAAATCCTTCAATTCTACTTTTGAAAATGCAAAAGTACCCTCTTGACCAGTTCGGTCGCTCGAACTCCCTTCACTCCTTTTGCTTTTGAGATTCTTCGAAAACTTTTTAACGCATCTTTCCCCCTCCCCCACCAGAAAAATATTCCGCATACGGCCCTGAAAAATTAAAACAAATGAAAATAGGAAAATATAAGTGATATAACAAATTCGAAACTCTTCGCTGGCGCGAACTGCTTGCTAGCCTATTTTGTATTAAATGTTTTCACTTGCTCGTCCCCCTGAAAAAAGAAAAGGATTAGTATTGCCTAGAATACAATTGTGCCTGCCCCGACCTGCAACCATGGCAACAATAACACACAATACAGTGCGTCCCAGAAAAAGCGAAACCGGGAAGTATCGATGTTTTATCATAACTTAATCACAACCATAATGAATGAATGATACATATTTGGAAAGCTTAGAGTCTCCTCTTTCAGTTGATGCTACTCCGATGATGCATATTTCACGCATGAGTGATTAAAAGCAATATGAAGGAAGGAAACCAAAAAGACATTTGGCGGGCGGTATCTGAATTTCGAAGAAAAATTCACATTTCTAGAAAGTTGAGTTTCTGCCCTTTCATATGACACCTCAATCAGGAAAAATGAGCGAGGAATAACAAAGTTCTGTTTGTTTAAAGTAGCCCTTACATGTTCATAATTTTAACAAACGAATTCGTTTTCACTGGGTGCTTGCCGTAGCAAAAAGCAGATTTGACAAAAGACTTAACTCCGTTTCGTTGACAATCAGCCATGCATGAAGACTCTCGTCTACGGCTGATTGTCAATGAAACGGAGTTAAGTCTTTTGTTAATTTCGTTTATTGATACGGCAGGCAGCCAGTGAAAACGAATTCGTTTAATAAAGTTATGGAAATGCAAGCACTACTTTAAACAAACAGAACTTTGTCATTCCTCGCTCATTTTTCCTGATTGAGGTGTCATATAAAAGGGCAGAAACTCAACTTTCTAGAAATGTGAATTTTTTCTCGAAATCTAGATACCGCCCGCCAAATGTCTTTCATATGGCTCCGTTTAGTCTCATTTCACAACGCCCCCTATCGTCAGAGCATGGTCAGATTCAGCAGCCTAACATGTTAGCCTATGGACGTTTTTTTTTTTAAATCGTTAAAAATTCATTTTTTGTTTAAACGAAAAGCACATCCACCCCGACGTACGTTATCACTAGCTCTTTCATTGGAGCCCTCATGTCTAATTGACTTTTGAAAGTTCACCCACCGTAATTTTTCAAAATAGGTTGCAAGCTCGTCATTGCCTATAAAACACATTTGAAACAAGTCTAACTTTGGACTCAGTTTACCAAGCGATTTGAAGATTATAGGTCGAGCACACGAAACATAAAAAGCATGAATTATCATAGATCACTTCTGCCTATTTCGTTTTGTCCATTTCATCCAACCCCCCACCGTAATTTTTCCATTTAGTAAAAGCAAACATTTTGACGAGTTTAGCAAAAACATGAATATTCATGAACGGTCAGACAATACGGCCTTTTAGTACGTAACGTATAGTGAATGGGAATGTGCGATGATCCGTGTAGGAGGTAGAGGTCAGTGGTTTGTGCTGGCAATGTTCACGCGAGCGAAAATGAGACAATCGGAGCAATATGTTGGTTTCCTTCCTTCAAATTGCTTTTAATCACTCATGCGTGAAATATGCATCATCTGAGTAGCATCACATGAAAGAGGAGACTCTAAGCTTTCCAAATATGTATCATTCATTAATTATAGTTGTGATTAAGTTATGATAGAACATCGATACTTCTCGGTTTCGTTTTTTTCTGGGACGCACTGTATAATTATGTAAATGTTGCTAAAAGAGACTAATTTATTTTTCTAGCTCGCTACACTCGCTCGCAAATAAAATGAATAGACATTGCTTTGGAAACAATTGTGCCCACCCTTGACCTGCAACAATATCATTAAAAATGGAAGAGTTTTTTCGCCCTCTCGCCAAAAAGGAATTGAATCGCGTTAAACGCGATTGCGTCCATCCTGACCTGCCCCAATAAAAACAAGTTTATTTATTAATTTCTATTAAAAGAGAATTTTTTTGTTTTGCTTGCTCGCTATGCTCGCTCGCCAAAATGGATTTGCCACCGCTAACGTGTCCGCCCCAACCTGCAACAACCAGTTAATAATTATGTACCAAACGTTATTCAAAGAAGTTTTGGTGTGCTCGTGCTCGCCAAAATGGAATTAACATCACCTTAGACATGGTTGTGTAAGCCCTGCCCTGCAAAACAAAACAAAAAAACACAAAAAAATCTGAATTTATGAACCAATTATCATTACAAAAATTTTGCTCGCTCGCCAAAATAGAAATAACACCGCTTTTAATAATCACGTCCCTGACATGGAACAATGAACCCAAGTTTAAATACCATATTTTCCCTATAAAAGAGAAGTGATTTTTTTTTTCGCTCGCTACGCTCGCTAGCTCGTGGAATTATGTGCCCACCACTAACCTGCTACAATATCATTAAAAAGAGAAATGTAGGGGGTTGCCTGCCCGCCAAAATGGGATTGACATTGCCTTAAACATGATTGTGCCCGCCCCCTACCTGCAACAATGAAACAAATTTTATATAGCAATTCATTGAGAGAAAGATGTATTTTCGCTCGCTAGCTAAAATGGGTATAAAATCACCCTAAACACAATATTGTTCCCGCGCACTGCATGGGACAGTTGAACCAAGTTTAAGTGGCAATTATTAAAAAAGAAGTGATTTTTTTCTTGCTCGCTACACTCGTTTGCAAATAAATGAAATTAACGTCGCTAACAAGTGAATGTTCCCACCCCCAACTTGCAACAATACCAGTTTATATACCAAACGTTACTTAAAGATTTTTTTTTTGCTCGCTCGCCAGAAGTGAAAATTAGCATCGCCTTTTTTGTTTGTTTCGGTCGCTTGCCCCCCCCCCCCCCCCCCCTGACGGAGTACCCCAGGTACGCCACTGCTGTTGTCCAATAACATTTTAGGAAAGTCCTACACTGGTCCATGTATTGTAAATGTGGTATAAGTGCGTGTAAGGAGGAGAGCTCCTCAGAAGAATGATCGGCGAAGAATAATCGACGGAGAAGAGTTGACAAGAATAATTGTTAGAGTCGGGTTGAGAATCGAAATGTAGAACTCAGACTTTTAGAAGAATTGAGAAGAACCAGGGGCGTACGCAGGGGGGTGTTTTGGGGGTTCAAAACCCCCCTTTGGTATTTTAATGTATGTAAACCCCCCTAAAAAAACCTAAACCCCCCCCCCCTTTGTTTTTTTTTGTTTTTTTTTTTGTTTTTTTCTATTTAAAAAAAAATAAATAAATAAATAAAAAAAAAATTATACCCACGGCTAACCTAAATCCTAAATAAGGTGACCTTACCCCCCCCCCCCATACGAAAAAAAATGTCAAATTTTGAAATTTTGAGACCAAAAAAAAAAAGAAATATATACTTCCTATCGACCATTATTTAAAAGTCTATACTTACCTCAACATAAGACGTGAGAATGTGTGGTGGTCTATGTGAGTAAAGCCAGTCAATCCTTTGATAATTATTATTACCTGAACCCTGGCATAATAATTTAAAAGTGGTTTCCCCTGCCACTATGCCACGGGTTACATATCAATAGTCATATCTATCAATAATTCTATAAATTCAAATTATGAAGTCATTGACAGTTCCATATTATCTTTTGGATATATAGGCTTGTGCAATGCTGGATTAAGAACAATGACTAAACTTCTAGACAAGGAAACATATTTCAGTAAATACATAGGACTGCTACAAAGCTACTGAACCGCAGTGCAGTGCACAGCGCAAGTTGAGCAATGCAGATGACGTATCATGACGACGACGTCATATAATCATGTTTATTCATGTTCATACGCTACCATAGAGATATATACTTAGTATATTAGTTCAACTCCGCTTCTGCATCCGTCTAGCCATGGGGAGATTTTGGAGGGTCAAAAGTGCACACTGCTTCCACTTTTCATGTATTAGCCTATGAAGACGACAAATTTTTAGTGCACCAGCGAAATGGGGATTTTGGACTGCGCGTAGCGCGCAAAATATTTAAATTAAAATTTGAATATTCATGACTCTTTTCCACTTATTAGCATATTATCGCAATGAAAAAAAGACAATGCGCATGCGTTACTATATCGACATAATCCTTAATTGGGCTAGCCTTTGGACAAGGCCTCGCGCGCTGCTTGTCTGCCGAGCAGGGTCTGAAAATAGACTAACGCAGTGTGGCTTTACAGCAGTGATCGCTGGACCGAGCCGCTTCAGCGGCTTGGCCTTTGCTAAATTGCGGAGCTCATCATTATGTGCATATGCATGAGGGTCTTACATATACAGCAGCTAGTGATGATCGTGGCCAATCCTAATTGTTTTAACCGCGCGGTGTTTAAAATGGCTTCGTCCATGAAATTGTGGGGGAATCGGTATTCAAATGTACTAAAAAAAATAAAAAAATATCTAGTTCAATTTCGAATAAAATATGAATTTATCAAAAACAATATTCTACTTACTGACTAGGGTATTTATTATTTTGCTACTTTAGTAGATTTATAGTAAAATTTTGTTCCCTTGTTTTTCATTTTAACCTACGCATAGTGGTTCGCACGATCAGCTGGTCGGAATTGTTATTGTACAACACTCGAATCTGTGTACGTGTGAAAACGATGCGTTCATGGAGCTTTGAATTTGCAGGGCTAGCTGCTGAGCTAGCTGCATGCAAGTGAATTAAAATAATGAAAAGGACATCAAATTCTGGTAATTCTGCTTAGGTCTATAATGTAATAGATGTGCAAAAAAGGGTAGATATCTTCTATGCAGTACATTCTGCATGGTTCCTGTGCAAGAGTTTTCCTAGCTATTTCTTATACTGAATATATCATTTTATTGTGTGTGACAAGTTTGGTTCACATGAAACGATAACTTCAATGGACAGTGCAGTGCGGTGTGAGTAGTACACGCCGGCCGGCCCCCGAACTCTGGGCAGCTTCGGGAGTAGACGCCGATGGGGATGGTGTGCTGGCAGCGACTGTGGTCGTCCGCACAAAGAAGTCCTTGCACAGTGAAATGGCTTGAAAATCGCAGATTTGCCATAACCCGTTGGAAGATTAACAAATACATCTTCCCCTTTCACTGCTGATTTTATAGCTTTTGATTGTAACTCCTTAAAAGATGATAATTTCAACCTTTCGACCGCATATTCGAGGCTCTTTGATAAGAGATCTCCTTCGTCGTTCTGTAACCGCTCAAAAATGTATTTATGATTATACATGTTGATAATGAATATCATGCATGAAGTTTTCTCGAATCGTCTACTCTGATTGGTGCGTCGGATTGGAAGGGGCGGTTTGGCCGGTTTTCTGGGTAAGATACTTTGCATCTAATTATCTCCTGATTCGGGAGCGGAAATATAATACAAAACAAAAGAAATAAACTACAACAACCACTCAGGTTAGTAAAGGCCGAGCTGCTGACGCACCTCGTCCCACAGATCACAGTCGTCGCGCGATTAGTCTATGTATTCAGGCGCGTTTAGGGAAATACAGCACGAGTGCCTTGACTAAAGGCTATAATTGGGCCGGATAAATGTAGAACAAAGGTCATGCAGAGTTGTGGAGGTGTGTGTGTTGGGGGGGGGGGGGAGGGGGGGGGGTAATTAACTTTTAAATGGTTGACTTAGTTAGGGCCACAAACTTCACTATCACCAGGATGGAAAGTACATTTTTAAAAATTCAGTTCAGTTAAAAGGCAAAAATAATGACCCCATTTCACTGTTGTACCTCAATTCATTTTTTACCCCTTTTTTGTTTTGTTTATTAACTTAAATAGTTTTTAAATCAGAAAAACTGCACTGATCATTTAGCCGACTTAACAAGTGATATATTAATATTTTAAGTGTCCAAATAATGAATCATTCTCACCTCGACTTCAATGTTCTTCATATTGTGCCCCATCCCCAATGAAATTTAAATTTTTGCATTCGTCGTCACTGATTTTGGGGAAATTTGCCCCCCCCCCCCCCCCACAGTAACATTTTCAATACAGGGACCCCTTCCAATATTGACATTTCCATAGGCTCTATTAACCTCCCTCCCCCATCCACACCCCAATTACCTATATGCTTTCATCATTTTGGCATTGACTTATTCTTTATTTAACCCCCCCCCCCTCATCTTTATTGTAAACCATTTTTTATACTGTATTTATACATTAGTCTTGCCCACTCTCTTGTTACATTTCCACTTTCTCTCATTAGGAAAGATGGTTAAATCTATCTCGCTGATACCAGATATAAACAAACATCAAAAGGTCGAACACCATACTCAATTCTACACAAGACTGCATCAGACCCCATCTCACCTCAGTCATACAGCATTATCATTACAGAGTGCCTACATCATCATAATCACCAGCATCATCACATATATTTCACAAAATAAGAAAATGAAAAGAACAGAATTAAGCAGTATCAACTAATTTATTAACATTTATGAACTCATTTATTTTTTTTTTTTGTTTTGTTTCTATAAAGATCTTTTTAAATCCAACATGACATCAACAAAAGGATGGCAAATGGATGGGGGGGGGGGGGGGCTGTCTCTTGAATTCAAATTTTTCAGTTGTAAAAGTTTACTGTAGATTTTGAAAAAATATTCAATAATATCAACATGCTATTTTATTATGTAAAGAACAGGTATATACTGAGTTTTATGAGTACTTTATCTTACATTGGACATTATTGTTGTTGTTTTTACTACTATCTGTATTATCATTATTATTACTACTATTATCATGATCATTGTCATTATTGTTACTATTAGTTGGAATATTTTTGTTTTACCCCAATTTATGGAATTATTTTATAAATAATTTAAAAATAAGATCTGAGAATGTATATTATTATCTAGATCTATTATTTTTAAATTATATTTAAAATAATTCCATAAATTAGGGTAAAACAAAAATATTCCAACTTTATGAGCGACAGTGTATAATTATATTACTACAGTATTACTATTGAACTACATAATTTTATAACCCCCCCCCCCTTCAATTTACTATCCAGTACAGCATCCCTAATATTTTTGTCAGAACTTGACTTAAGATTAAATATCAAAAAACTATATTCCATGTACACGCATTTAAAAGAAGATATGATTACTTTCATGATCCTCGATATATCTTCTTCTTATTCTTCTGGTAATCTTCAAAAGGCGTTGTAGCCTTTCACGAAGATGAACTAATACTAAAGATTACAAGTGGTGTTGCATTTTAATTTTATTAAAAAATGATAAACTTATGTCTATCTGATAGGGCCTTTTTTGAAGAGAAGAGTAAAGGTTTAAATGTATTTCCAATTATTTTAAAAGTAATTTCCAATTTATTTTAAGTTATTATTTGCTAGACTTTTGTGAACAAAAGTTTGTTAGATATAATGTAATATTTAGGAAAAGTACCTTTGAGTACATCTTTTAATATGCTGAGAGAATAAACTGTAGCAACACCATAGTTTGTCACCTAAATAAAAAGCTAGAGAATAATTGAGAATTACAAGATATAATGCAACACAAGATGACAGTTCCCCAAATCTTTGTATATAGTCCAAGTCGAGTGTGGTGTTCGCATGGGCTTAGAAATATACAGCCTGAATATTTTCGAACTTCATACAATATACCTTGCCAAAGTTCAACTTAGGTCTTAGGTGTCCTGTTCCTGATTAGATACATTTGTTGATCAGGTCCTGGTGCTCTTTGTTGCACTTCTGTGATCATTATCTGCTTCTTTGTTCCATAGCATCTACAATTAAAAGAAAACAGAAACTTAGTAAGGTTCCTGCTAATATCATAATGCATGCATAAGTTATCTGTTTATAACTTTGTTCATGTCCTTTAGAGAAAGAAATATCCATGTCATATGTAGGGTTGGATCCAGAATTCTCACCAACATAAAACTAAGGAGTGGCATAAAATCCTGAAAATAAACTAATTATTTCAAACAAGGCACAATGACATAACTAAGAGCGAAATCAGGGGAAGTGGGAGGTGGGGAGGGGGGGGGGGAGAGACACCTTTTTTGTTTTGTTTTTGTTGTCGTTGGTAGATCTAGCCTAGATCTACATTCAAACTAAGCTGAATCTGGACCTGGATCACAATAATGACACATGTGCACGACTAGTCTAGTCTAGTGAATCAAAAACGAGCCTAGACCCATGGCTTTGGAAGTCTTTGCTACAAGCTATAGATCTAGATCTAATTGCCTATTTTTAATATTATTAGTAGGTGGCTCTGGACCTAGATCTAGACCCGTCCCTATGGCTATGCCACATCTTAAAAAGGGGGCACAGAATGATTGTGCACCCCCCCCCCCTCCATATTAAACTTCCACATTGATCCACCTAGATCTAGAGGAAATCTACATCAGGCATTTAGATCTATTTAGAATTTTTTGTTAGAGTACATTAGGCCTAGAATCTAGCCCTAGATCTAGGCCTAGATCTATACTAGATTCGGGGTTAAATGCTGTTTAGGTCTAGAATTCTATAGACTTCTAGATCTACTTTAGTACTTAAGACAGTGCAACTGCTAGATCTAAAGTTAGGCCTGCATAGCCCGAATTTTTCTGTCTCTTTCGTTCGTTAGCCTCCGATTTGGGTAGGGTCGGCTAAAGAGAGGAGCCGACCCTACCCAAATCAGAGGCTAACGAACGAAAGAGACAGAAAATTCAGGCTAGAATATGCTATGAATACTAGTCTAGATCTAGGCTTTACTGTAACACTAACACACTGTAAAGTCATAGCCGCGCCAGCTCAGGAAACGCAGTCGCTTCTTGGTGTTTCAGCCGGCTAGCACCGGCGGATTGAAAATCACATTCTGCTCGACGAGATCTCATCGGCTTGGACTAGCAATGAGCCATTTGCGCAGTCTACAACAGATCCACATCTACGACCGATTACTATCGGTAATCAAGCTATGAACTGAACTTAAAATTATGAGATGCGCTCTAATGAAATAACCTACGGTAAAATCCTGATTGTTTCTAAAAATATTACCGTCGATGACTTAAATTAGAGTTCATTCAATCAGTTAATATTCTTTGGTCAGAAGAAAGAAAAGAGGATGGGGTAGGGGGTTAACCGGGTAATACGTTGTGACAATGCGGGGAGCCGCTCACTGCAATGACGAACACATCACAATAATTTCAGAGACCTTCAAACAAAATGGATCTTTACTTACTTTTCTTGATATCATAGGGTATCACTTCGATGTCAATGTTCGCCTGAAGATTTTCTGCTTCACTAAGATGTACTTGACAAACTTCTATTATAATAGAAATTCACTTAAAAGAAAAATGTTTCATTGTTCGTAATTGAATAACTTGAAAGTCGCAGTTCATACAACCGCCATTTTCGTGCTCAAATCGTAGGGAATTCTGGGAATGAAAAAAATGTTTTATGCATGACCTAATACATAAAACATTTTGTCGATGGCCAATCAACGAACAGTAGTTGGCGTATTTTTTACGTCATTGCTCATGAATATTCATTGACCCTCCAAAACCGTCGTTCAAATCGGACAAAACCCCAATAATTCATCCAATGCAAAACCTATGAAATGTCAAAGGTCACGATTTTAGTTGGCCCTCTAGTCCTCTTACGAAGGACATCGAATCTCTTTGCTTTAATAGTAGTATGTATCTCTATGTACGCTACCGATAGAAAAGTACAAGTTCCTCGAAATGCATGCCGGACAGGCGTATGAAAGATGACGTAATGCTATCGAAATACTATGAATGAATATTCAAAGCAAATGGCGTACGAACGAAGTCTATTATGTAGAGGCTCTGTTTCCTTGTCTTGGACTGGGACTGTAGTCTGATTTCAAGAAAGGAAAACAATTTCGGGACAGTTCAAAATAATGCTTGGAAATGGAAATTCAAATGATACCGTTTTAAAAACCAGAAAGATATGGT
The DNA here is from genome assembly GCF_000002235.5 of Strongylocentrotus purpuratus. Taxonomy (NCBI): domain Eukaryota; kingdom Metazoa; phylum Echinodermata; class Echinoidea; order Camarodonta; family Strongylocentrotidae; genus Strongylocentrotus; species Strongylocentrotus purpuratus. The sequence continues at coordinate 29,369,269 of NW_022145597.1, forward strand.
TTGAGGACAAGAAGCAGGATGTAATTCATTGCTCGGCAATCTTGACTGTATTTAAAACAGAGCATCCAATATACCTGATATTTAATAGTACTGTACAATGTCAATTAAATAAAATAACTAAATAAACAAACAAATAATGGACCTCTTTAGCCAAGACTGTGGATTTTTATTGTTGAGCACTAAATGATTCTGCTCGGTCATACAGGCTAGGTGGGGGAATGCTTTCAATAGACTTAAATTTGAAAAGCCCTTGTATCACTTCGTGCAAAATGACATAGGGCACTTCTAATAAATTTATACGAGAAGTAAAACCCTGTTCATCATTGTTTTCGTGTTGCAAAGTTGTTTACAGACTGAAAAAGGGATAGTACGGGACTGTAGAGAGTGAATAAAACTAGGAAATTATAATTGCAAATGTAAAACAACGTTGTTAAACCTAGCAATAAGAGGCTCTTGAATGCAGTTTTTAAATGGACATGGCTTTGGGGCTACCCGCTACCGCCGCCGCAGGCTACGCTGTCGATTGCCAGCTAGCTGTCGATTGCCAGCTAGCTGTCTAGATGGGACCCCCTGGCGATTAATGTGGGGGGGGGGGGGGGGTGGTGATTTTTTCAAATTTTCGAGGGCCAAACAAAAAAATAGTGCTCTCTACTACCCCCCCCCCCCCTCCCCCTTCCCCCTCTACCACTGAGTGAAATATCGGCCGGCACGATTTTTTTTTATTTCAGCACATTAAATTTCAAATTGATTTCAAGTTTGGGCCCCCCTAAGAAATCCTGAATCCGCGCCGATACCCACCCCCCCCCCCCCCCCCAAATAAAAATCGCAAGGTTCCCCTGTAGTTTTTTTCTACATTGCTCCCCCCCCCCCCCCCCCGCAAAAGGTCCCTATTTTCTCATTGTTTTACATCAACAACAACAACAACAATAATATTTATTATAAAACTCCAAAATTGGTTTGTTTTTAATAATAATATATCTGCCCGCCAAATATTTGAAGTAAGTATGTAGATTAAGATCATCAGACTTTATTACACTGATGAGGTGTATTGGGTTCTCTTCACTTGTCTCTTTCTGGCTCTCTTTCTCTTTCTCTCTCTCTCTCTCTCTCTCTCTCATTGGGACTGAAAAAGTATTGAATGTAATAATGTTTGATAAATAGATAAAACAGGATTCCTGTCCTTCTTGTACTTCGTAAATATAATACTTTACCTTGCTTACAAGTTAATTGCAAGCTCATTGTATAGATCAATTAAGAGAATAGCAATAATATGGACTTTGAGTGAGATCAAAATGGTTTGACATCAGTTTTTCTTTTTCAAAGATTAAAAAAAAGCAACAGCTGGGTGTCGAACCCGATACCTTCCAGTTACAGGCGATTGCCTACCCACTAGACTAAAGTGTCACATTGCTAATCTCCATGTTTTTTTTTTCATACTTATACTTATTGTTGTAGATGTAGCAAAAGAAAAAACGCAACAGCTGGGGTCGAACCCGATACCTTCCAGTTACCAGGCGATTGCCTACCCACTAGACTAAATGTCACATTGCTAATCTCCATGTTTTTTTTTCTTCATACTTATACTTATGTTGTAGATGTAGCAAAAGAAAAAAACGCAACAGCTGGGGGTCGAACCCGATACCTTCCAGTTACCAGGCGATTGCCTACCCACTAGACTAAGTGTCACATTGCTAATCTCCATGTTTTTTTTTCATACTTATACTTATTGTTGTAGATGTAGCAAAAGAAAAAAACGCAACAGCTGGGGCTCGAACCCGATACCTTCCAGTTATCAGACGATTGCCTACCCACTAGACTAAAGTGTCACATTGCTAATCTTCATGTATTCTTCATACTTACACTAATTGTTGTAGATGTAGCAAAAGATGTTTTCTGACTAATTCAGAGAGTCGCTTGTTAAAGAAAGAGTATTACATGCTATTTTTTCTTTGTTGAGGGGGGGGGGGGTGTCCCCTTTAAAAAAGAGATGACAAGTCAATATTATGGAGTGAAGAAGAAAAAAAATAACATGGGTTTATATAAAGGAGAAACTGAGACTCGAACCGAGTACATTGCATTGTGAAGTGATCACTTTTATCCACAAGACCATTTTGCCTCACCGTGATAACTGGTTCGCTTTTTGTTGTTAACACTTTCTGCATGCTAATGACTTTACAAAATGTGCCGATTTACTGATTTGACGCTTTCGGGATGCATTATTATCATCATTTTTGTAGTCCGATGTTGTCAAGATTGCCCGTATTTTTTTTCTTTCAGTTACTGATATTACTGATATAATAGTGAGGTTTTATGTTTATTTCATTTAATTTGCAAACTGCTGACTTAAACTTAAAGTGATATGACAAGAGGCCACTGCCCTCACATAGTATAATGAATAGAACACGGGTCTATTCAATTCAGTATATGCTACGAATTCTATAACAGGGCACCAATGAATAGGGAAGCTTGGCTATTCGATTCTGTTTTCAATAGCTTGCACCTGCAATTTTTGAATAGTTACGTAACAAACTACTCAGCTCTTTCTGACATGGCATCAATAATATTAGTGAATTGAAAACAAACCTGACCCTCCCTTCATTGAGTGACTTTTGTTTGGGTCAAATGCGAGGATTACCAAAGAGGAGGTAATAATAGCATTCCTGACATTGCAACAATGACCGCGTTATTTTGATGCATTGTCCCTAAACCTACCGAAGAGGCTCTTTGTCCTTGTCTGGGAGGACAAGCACTTTAGACTGGGGCTGTAGTCTGATTTCAAGAAAGGAAAACAATTTCGGGACAGTTCAAAATAATGCTTGGAAATGGAAATTCAAATGATACCGTTTTAAAAACCAGAAAGATATGGTTTGAGGACAAGAAGCAGGATGTAATTCATTGCTCGGCAATCTTGACTGTATTTAAAACAGAGCATCCAATATACCTGATATTTAATAGTACTGTACAATGTCAATTAAATAAAATAACTAAATAAACAAACAAATAATGGACCTCTTTAGCCAAGACTGTGGATTTTTATTGTTGAGCACTAAATGATTCTGCTCGGTCATACAGGCTAGGTGGGGGAATGCTTTCAATAGACTTAAATTTGAAAGGCCCTTTGTATCACTTCGTGCAAAATGACATAGGGCACTTCTAATAAATTTATACGAGAAGTAAACCCTGTTCATCATTGTTTTCGTGTTGCAAAGTTGTTTACAGACTGAAAAGGGATAGTACGGGACTGTAGAGAGTGAATAAAACTAGGAAATTATAATTGCAAATGTAAAACAACGTTGTAAACCTAGCAATAAGAGGCTCTTGAATGCAGTTTTTAAATGGACATGGCTTTGGGGCTACCCGCTACCACCGCCGCCAGGCTACGCTGTCGATTGCCAGCTAGCTGTCGATTGCCAGCTAGCTGTCTATAGATGGACCCCCCTGGCGATTAATGTGGGGGGGGGGGGGGATGATTTTTCAAATTTTTCGAGGGCCAAACGAAAAAATGTGCTCTCTAACTATCTAAACCCCCCCCCCCCCTCCCCCTTCCCCCTCTACCACTGAGTGAAATATCGGCCGGCACGATTTTTTTTTTATTTCAGCACATTAAATTTCAATTGATTTCAAGTTTGGGCCCCCCTAAGAAATCCTGAATCCGCGCCGATACCCACCCCCCCCCCCAAATAAAAATCGCAAGGTTCCCCTGTAGTTTTTTTTCTACATTGCTCCCCCCCCCCCGCAAAAGGTCCCTATTTTCTCATTGTTTTACATCATCAACAACAACAACAACAATAATATTTATTATAAAACTCCAAAATTGGTTTGTTTTTATAAATAATAATATCTGCCCGGCAAAATATTTGAAGTAAGTATGTAGATTAAGATCATCAGACTTTATTACACTGATGAGGTGTATTGGGTTCTCTTCACTTGTCTCTTTCTGGCTCTCTTTCTCTTTCTCTCTCTCTCTCTCTCTCTCATTGGGACTGAAAAAGTATTGAATGTAATAATGTTTGATAAATAGATAAAACAGGATTCCTGTCCTTCTTGTACTTCGTAAATATAATACTTTACCTTGCTTACAAGTTAACTGCAAGCTCATTGTATAGATCAATTAAGAGAATAGCAATAAATATGGACTTTGAGTGAGATCAAAATGGGTTTGACATCAGTTTTTTCTTTTTCAAAGATTAAAAAAAAAGCAACAGCTGGGTGTCGAACCCGATACCTTCCAGTTACCAGGCGATTGCCTACCCACTAGACTAAAGTGTCACATTGCTAATCTCCATGTTTTTTTTTTCATACTTATACTTATTGTTGTAGATGTAGCAAAAGAAAAAAACGCAACAGCTGGGGGTCGAACCCGATACCTTCAGTTCAGTTACCAGGCGATTGCCTACCCACTAGACTAAAGTGTCACATTGCTAATCTCCATGTTTTTTTTTTCATACTTATACTTATTGTTGTAGATGTAGCAAAAGAAAAAAACGCAACAGCTGGGGGTCGAACCCGATACCTTCAGTTACCAGGCGATTGCCTACCCACTAGACTAAGTGTCACATTGCTAATCTCCATGTTTTTTTCATACTTATACTTATTGTTGTAGATGTAGCAAAGAAAAAAACGCAACAGCTGGGCTCGAACCCGATACCTTCCAGTTATCAGACGATTGCCTACCCACTAGACTAAAGTGTCACATTGCTAATCTTCATGTATTCTTCATACTTACACTAATTGTTGTAGATGTAGCAAAAGATGTTTTCTGACTATTCAGAGAGTCGCTTGTTAAAGAAAGAGTATTACATGCTATTTTTTCTTTGTTGAGGGGGGGGGGGGGGTGTCCCCTTTAAAAAAGAGATGACAAGTCAATATTATGGAGTGAAGAAAAAAAAATAACATGGGTTTATATAAAGGAGAAACTGAGACTCGAACCGAGTACATTGCATTGTGAAGTGATCACTTTTATCCACAAGACCATTTTGCCTCACCGTGATAACTGGTTCGCTTTTTGTTGTAACACTTTCTGCATGCTAATGACTTTACAAATGTGCCGATTTACTGATTTGACGCTTTCGGGATGCATTATTATCATCATTTTTGTAGTCCGATGTTGTCAAGATTGCCCGTATTTTTTTTCTTTCAGTTACTGATATTACTGATATAATAGTGAGGTTTTATGTTTATTTCATTTAATTTGCAAACTGCTGACTTAAACTTAAGTGATATGACAAGAGGCCACTGCCCTCACATAGTATAATGAATAGAACACGGGTCTATTCAATTCAGTATATGCTACGAATTCTATAACAGCAACCAATGAATAGGGAAGCTTGGCTATTCGATTCTGTTTTCAATAGCTTGCACCTGCAATTTTTGAATAGTTACGTAACAAACTACTCAGCTCTTTCTGACATGGCATCAATAATATTAGTGAATTGAAAACAAACCTGACCCTCCCTTCATTGAGTGACTTTTGTTTGGTCAAAATGCGAGGATTACCAAAGAGGAGGTAATAATAGCATTCCTGACATTGCAACAATGACCGCGTTATTTTGATGCATTGTCCCTAAACCTACCGAAGAGGCTCTTTGTCCTTGTCTGGGAGGACAAGCACTTTAGACTGGGGCTGTAGTCTGATTTCAAGAAAGGAAAACAATTTCGGGACAGTTCAAAATAATGCTTGGAAATGGAAATTCAAATGATACCGTTTTTAAAAACCAGAAAGATATGGTTTGAGGACAAGAAGCAGGATGTAATTCATTGCTCGGCAATCTTGACTGTATTTAAAACAGAGCATCCAATATACCTGATATTTAATAGTACTGTACAATGTCAATTAAATAAAATAACTAAATAAACAAACAAATAATGGACCTCTTTAGCCAAGACTGTGGATTTTTATTGTTGAGCACTAAATGATTCTGCTCGGTCATACAGGCTAGGTGGGGGAATGCTTTCAATAGACTTAAATTTGAAAGGCCCTTTGTATCACTTCGTGCAAAATGACATAGGGCACTTCTAATAATTTATACGAGAAGTAAAACCCTGTTCATCATTGTTTTCGTGTTGCAAAGTTGTTTACAGACTGAAAAAGGGATAGTACGGGACTGTAGAGAGTGAATAAAACTAGGAAATTATAATTGCAAATGTAAAACAACGTTGTAAACCTAGCAATAAGAGGCTCTTAATGCAGTTTTTAAATGGACATGGCTTTGGGCTACCCGCTACCGCGGCCGCCAGTCTACGCTGTCGATTGCCAGAGCTAGCTGCTCGATTGCCAGCTAGCTGTCTAGATGTCGACCCCCCTGGCGATTAATGTGGGGGGGGGGGGGGGGGGGGGGGGTGATTTTTCAAATTTTGCGAGGCCAAACGAAAAAATAGTGCTCTCTAACTACCCTATCCCCCCCCCCTCCCTCCCCCTTCCCCCTCTACCACTGAGTGAAATATCGGCCGGCACGATTTTTTTTTTATTTCAGCACATTAAATTTCAAATTGATTTCAAGTTTGGGCCCCCCTAAGAAATCCTGAATCCGCGCCGATACCCACCCCCCCCCCCCAAATAAAAATCCCAAGGTCCCCTGTATTTTTTTTCTACATTGCTTGCTCCCCCCCCCCCGCAAAAGGTCCCTATTTTCTCATTGTTTTACATCATCAACAACAACAACAACAATAATATTTATTATAAAACTCCAAAATTGGTTTGTTTTTATAAATAATAATTCTGCCCGGCCAAATATTTGAAATAAGTATGTAGATTAAGATCATCAGACTTTATTACACTGATGAGGTGTATTGGGTTCTCTTCACTTGTCTCTTTCTGGCTCTCTTTCTCTTTCTCTCTCTCTCTCTCTCTCTCATTGGGACTGAAAAAGTATTGAATGTAATATTTTGATAAATAGATAAAACAGGATTCCTGTCCTTCTTGTACTTCGTAAATATAATACTTTACCTTGCTTACAAGTTAATTGCAAGCTCATTGTATAGATCATTAAGAGAATAGCAATAAATATGGACTTTGAGTGAGATCAAAATGGGTTTGACATCAGTTTTTCTTTTTCAAAGATTAAAAAAAAAGCAACAGCTGGGTGTCGAACCCGATACCTTCCAGTTACCAGGCGATTGCCTACCCACTAGACTAAAGTGTCACATTGCTAATCTCCATGTTTTTTTTTTCATACTTATACTTATTGTTGTAGATGTAGTAAAAAGAAAAAACGCAACAGCTGGGGGTCGAACCCGATACTTCCAGTTACCAGGCGATTGCCTACCCACTAGACTAAAGTGTCACATTGCTAATCTCCATGTTTTTTTTTCATCACTTATACTTATTGTTGTAGATGTAGCAAAAGAAAAAAACGCAACAGCTGGGGTCGAACCCGATACCTTCCAGTTACCAGGCGATTTCCTACCCACTAGACTAAAGTGTCACATTGCTAATCTCCATGTTTTTTTTGCATACTTATACTTATTGTTGTAGATGTAGCAAAAGAAAAAAACGCAACAGCTGGGGCTCGAACCCGATACCTTCCAGTTATCAGACGATTGCCTACCCACTAGACTAAAGTGTCACATTGCTAATCTCATGTATTCTTCATACTTACACTAATTGTTGTAGATGTAGCAAAAGATGTTTTCTGACTAATTCAGAGAGTCGCTTGTTAAAGAAAGAGTATTACATGCTATTTTTTCTTTGTTGAGGGGGGGGGGGGGTGTCCCCTTTAAAAAAGAGATGACAAGTCAATATTATGGAGTGAAGAAAAAAAAATAACATGGTTTATATAAAGGAGAAACTGAGACTCGAACCGAGTACATTGCATTGTGAAGTGATCACTTTTATCCACAAGACCATTTTGCCTCACCGTGATAACTGGTTTCGCTTTTTGTTGTTAACACTTTCTGCATGCTAATGACTTTACAAAATGTGCCGATTTACTGATTTGACGCTTTCGGGATGCATTATTATCATCATTTTTGTAGTCCGATGTTGTCAGATTGCCCGTATTTTTTTTCTTTCAGTTACTGATATTACTGATATAATAGTGAGGTTTTATGTTTATTTCATTTAATTTGCAAACTGCTGACTTAAACTTAAAGTGATATGACAAGAGGCCACTGCCCTCACATAGTATAATGAATAGAACACGGGTCTATTCAATTCAGTATATGCTACGAATTCTATAACAGGGCACCAATGAATAGGGAAGCTTGGCTATTCGATTCTGTTTTCAATAGCTTGCACCTGCATTTTTGAATAGTTACGTAACAAACTACTCAGCTCTTTCTGACATGGCATCAATAATATTAGTGAATTGAAAACAAACCTGACCCTCCCTTCATTGAGTGACTTTTGTTTGGTCAAATGCGAGGATTACCAAAGAGGAGGTAATAATAGCATTCCTGACATTGCAACAATGACCGCGTTATTTTGATGCATTGTCCCTAAACCTACCGAAGAGGCTCTTTGTCCTTGTCTGGGAGGACAAGCACTTTAGACTGGGGCTTGTAGTCTGATTTCAAGAAAGGAAAACATTTCGGGACAGTTCAAAATAATGCTTGGAAATGGAAATTCAAATGATACCGTTTTAAAAACCAGAAAGATATGGTTTGAGGACAAGAAGCAGGATGTAATTCATTGCTCGGCAATCTTGACTGTATTTAAAACAGAGCATCCAATATACCTGATATTTAATAGTACTGTACAATGTCAATTAAATAAATAACTAAATAAACAAACAAATAATGGACCTCTTTAGCCAAGACTGTGGATTTTTATTGTTGAGGCACTAAATGATTCTGCTCGGTCATACAGGCTAGGTAGGTGGGGGAATGCTTTCATAGACTTAAATTTGAAAGGCCCTTTGTATCACTTCGTCGTGCAAAATGACATAGGGCACTTCTAATAAATTTATACTAGAAGTAAAACCCTGTTCATCATTGTTTTCGTGTTGCAAAGTTGTTTACAGACTGAAAAAGGGATAGTACGGGACTGTAGAGAGTGAATAAAACTAGGAAATTATAATTGCAAATGTAAAACAACGTTGTAAACCTAGCAATAAGAGGCTCTTGAATGCAGTTTTTAAATGGACATGGCTTTGGGGCTACCCGCTACCGCCGCCAGGGCTACGCTGTCGATTGCCAGCTAGCTGTCGATTGCCAGCTAGCTGTCGATTGCCAGCTAGCTGG